>NC_064620.1:584807179-585092179 GCF_023898315.1 Schistocerca nitens | reverse complement strand
CGTAATAAAAATCCTATAGTAAGAGGAGTCGTCAGGAACCTAATCTGATCAGTTTAAACAAATAAAAATAAAATAAAAACAAATGATGTATACATAACATAATAATGTAATATACATAGCGGTATCACTACGAAGAACAATATCCAGTAGAGACGAACTCAGCTGCAGAGGCGCTGAGTCAAGCAGGTCGAGCCGCGAGCTGTATTACTGCGTGACTTAAGACCGCAGAGACCAGAGTGACACCTGAGTTGCTTTGCTTGAGTTGCTTTGCTCAACGCTCTGGCTAGAGTCGAGAACGGTGGGGTGAGCGTTGAGCGGGCGAGTTCCGAGGGTGGGGGGAGCGGTGAACGGCCACCAGTCACCCGCTCCGAGACAAATCGTCCGTTCTCTTGCGAGCAGGTTGTTGCAAGTAGTTCTTATGTTCTCCGCTAGGAGGCTCTCTGTCTTGTTGCTCGCATCAACCGCCCAGAGGGCAGGACGTGCGACTGAAACGATCGCCGACGGAGTGCGATGCTAAGTTAAGCTGCTCCAGACACTGCACGCGGCAGAGGAAGCACAGAGACGGCACGGCATATGTGAAACACAAAATCCAATGGGGCACTGCACAATGCAGGCAGCCAAGGCAGAAGCAGGGCAGAGGCCGGCGCTGGCTGTGTTGTGTGGTGTGCAGTGTGCTCTCACCAGCAGAGGCCCCGCTGATATGCTCCGTCTCTCTCTCTCTCTCTCTCTCTGCTGTGGGAAACGTTTGGAGCTACCGTTCTTTTTTTCTGAATCACTGATTGTTCACTCCTTTGAAAGATTCAACTCTATGAATCAGTTCAGGAGCGGATCCCCCATCTCTAGTCACCACACCAGAGCAAGACCCTTTCTTGTGAGCTATGTGACCAGAGTCTGGATAGTAATGCAACAAGGGCACCTCCAAGCCATATAAATATGTGAATTTTGAGAGATTCATTCCAAGCCTAACAGCATCATTACAATGCAAAGTCCATGCCAGACTAAGACATAAGCCATAGGTTTGAGGCCAGATCAGGCCAGCCAACACCTGCACAGAGTCTCCTCACAGGACTTTATGCTACAGCGCCACTGACCTGTCTGGTCCCACCAGCCTGTCAGCACCGCCACCACTCATCCTACCAAATGCCATTTGCACTCTACAGAGATGCCTACAACTTCTGCTAGACAAGCTCAAGTATTGTGGCATGAGTGGGACAGTGCACAAATGGTTTAATTCGTACCTAACTGGAAGAGTGCAGAAAGTTGAAATAAGTAGTTGTCGTAACATGCAAAGATCAGCACATTCCTCAAACTGGGGAACTATCAAGAATGGGGTTCCACAAGGGTCAGTCTTGGGTCCTTTGTTGTTCTTATTATATATTAATGACTTGCCATTCTATATTCATGAAGAGGCAAAGTTAGTTCTCTTTGCTGATGATACAAGTATAGTAATCACACCTGACAAACAAGAATTAACTGATGAAATTGTCAATACTGTCTTTCAGAAAATTACTAAGTGGTTCCTTGTAAACGGACTCTCACTGAATTTTGATAAGACACAGTACATACAGTTCCGTACAGTGAATGGTATGACGCCATTAATAAATATAGACCTTAATCAGAAGCATATAGCTAAGGTAGAATATTCCAAATTTTTAGGTGTGTCCATTGATGAGAGATTAAATTGGAAGAAACACATTGATGATCTGCTGAAACGTTTGAGTTCAGCTACTTATGCAATAAGGGTCATTGCAAATTTTGGTGATAAACATCTTAGTAAATTAGCTTACTACGCCTATTTTCACTCATTGCTTTCATATGGCATCATATTTTGGGGTAATTCATCACTGAGGAATAAAGTATTTATTGCACAAAAGCGTGTAATCAGAATAATAGCTGGAGTCCACCCAAGATCATCCTGCAGACATTTATTTAAGGATCTAGGGATATTCACAGTAGCTTCTCAGTATATATACTCTCTTATGAAATTTGTTATTAACAACCAAACCCAATTCAAAAGTAATAGCAGTGTGCATAACTACAATACTAGGAGAAAGGATGATCTTCACTATTCAAGATTAAATCTAACTTTGGCACAGAAAGGGGTGAATTATACTGGCACTAAAGTCTTTGGTCACTTACCAAATAGTATCAAAAGTCTGACAGATAACCAACAAGTATTTAAGAAGAAATTAAAAGAATTTCTGAATGACAACTCCTTCTACTCCATAGAGGAATTTTTAGATATAAATTAAGAAAAAAAAGAAAAAATATTAAAAAAATAAAAATAAAAAATAAAGAAAAACAAAAAACACAAAAAATAAAGTTGTTATATTAACTTAAGTATGTTGTTAAATTAACCTAATTATGTCATGTATTGGAAAATTCGACTCGTTCCACATCATTACGAAATATCGTATTCATGATCCATGGAACTAGTATTAATCTAATCTAATCTAATCTAATCTGCCATCCATGGACGAAGATTATGATTCGTTTATTGCAAGGGTACAGTTTCATAGACATGTCATGGGGTCAATGCTACCTTTTTGCTGTGTTTTTGTTTGACTGCAAACTCATAACAAGTCAAAGGGCTTTGGCAGGGGTTGAGTTAAGCTTGTAAGTTCAGTATGTGACAGGTGAACGAAGATGATATTTTTTGAGAAAGTGTAAATATAAGTGTTAAGTTTTCACTTGATTGATAAGAGCAATACGGGTGTCAATAACAATAGGTGTCACTCATTGTTTAGTAGTATATAAGCTGTTAACCATGAATAGTGATACAGGAGGTGAAACTAAGTTTAGTCACTGTTTCAATGTGTAGTAGTAATTATAAGCAGCCACTCAGGCGAGAGCAGTTGTTGCAAGAAGATATGATAGTGTTACGGTTACTGTTCTTGTACTCTGATTTTATTTTGTGCAGAGCAAGGAATACGACTCAGTATTTACGCAAGAAAGGTAGTGAGAAGTGTTAAGATAGTGGCATGTTTCATTTATATTTGCATAATTGGTAAGAAGTAATCAGGTTGTTGGTTGGTTGTTGGGGAAGGAGACCAGACAGCGAGGTCATCGGTCTCATCGGGTTAGGGAAGGACGGGGAAGGAAGTCGGCCGTGCCCTTTTAAAGGAACCATCCCGGCATTTGCCTGGAGCGATTTAGGGAAATCACGGAAAACCTAAATCAGGATGGCCGGACGCGGGATTGAACCGTCGTCCTCCCGAATGAATCGGGTTGTGGTTGAAATGACAGGGACCAGGATTTTTGGTACCACAAGGGCTGTAATAGGTGAGGTATTGAGAATTTCAAGACAGTAGATTATGTGCGAGTAGACAATGCAAAGCAGTCCAAGAGAATGATTTCCTGTGAAGAGTAGGCAAGTCCTCTGAGTCTTTCATGGTGGCATGTCTACATAAACCCAAAGTCAGGAAGACAGACATTATTAAAGGAACCTGGTTTCCGAGATGAAGTAGTGAAGAAATTAATGCCTTGCCACACCGCCAAACCTCCCAGGCTTTATTGACTGTCGAAGATACATTAGAAACATGTTCCTCTTAGGCCCATTGTTAGTGCAATCAGCCCAATACAGACTTCCAAAACATCTTGCAGGATTATTAGCATCAAAACTGGGATATTGTGAACATCTTATTGCAAACTCACAGACACTCAAGAAAATGAAAATAGGCTGAAATGATGTAATGGTTAGTCTGGATATGGTGTCACTTTTTACAAGGGTACCAGTGCAAGACACGCTGGAACTTTTGACCCAACAGTTTCGACCTGCAGTCGTTAAGTTGTTCCGTCACGTTCTAACGACAATGTACCTATTAACTGTGATGAATATTATGAAATGACAGATGGCACAAACTACTGTCTGCTGCAGTTGCAAATTTCTTAACGGGGCACTTTGAGGAGCAGGGTCTGAACTCTACAGTGTTGCGTCCATCTTGCTTCCTCAGGTACATTGATGACACCTTCCTGATATGGCCTCACAATGAAAATACACCACACCAGTGTCCATCACAACATTAAATTTACCACTGAGATGGAGAAGGACGGCAAGCTACTGTTCTTGGATGTTTTAGTTGAGCAGGAGGCAGGAGTACAGCTTGGTCATTCAGTGCCCAGCAAACCAACGCACACTGATTGATATTTGAATGCCGATATTTTCACTATCCTGTAAACAAGAAAGCAGTCCTGAACACGTTAATGCACACAGCCAAAGTTATTTCTGATGGCGACCAGTTACAGTCCGAATTGCAGCACTTGAGACACGTGTTCAGACAGAATGGTTATAGCAAAGTGGCTTCACAAACATTTCCAGATGTCACTGAAGAACACCTTGTGAATTGGCAGGAGAAGCGAGCTGGTGGCTTTCCTGCCATACAGTGGGGCAATGAGCAGCAAGTTAGAATGTGTACAGCAGAGACATGGATTGAGACCAGAGTTCCAATCTGCCCCCAAGATTGGAAGTATGTTGCGCCCTGTTGAAGATGACGTAGCTCATCATGTGCTCGTGTGAATGGTGTCCCTTGCGAGTGCGGCAGCATCTATATTGGCCAGATAATTCACACAGTTGCAGAGCATTGTACCGAGCACAAGAGACATATTAAACAAAGGGAGCTCAACAAGTCGGCCATAGCTGAGCATTGCTTGGAAAATGGACACAAAATATAGTTTGAGAGCATGAGAGTCTTGCCGCATGTGTCAACATACTGGAATTCCATTATAAAAGAGGTGGGCGAGATTGGAATAAACAGCAACAACTTGAACACAGACCAGGTGTGCACACTGAGTAAGACATGAGGGTGGATTTTGGATGTTGAAAGGAAGCGATGACAGATGGTTAAAGCTTGGAGGGAGGTGGGAGCACCAGTTTCAAACGTGGCACTGGGTCTAGCGCCACCTGACATCACTTGGTCCTGTGGAGGGCCGGAGATGCCACAAGCCGCCCAACTCACCTTCCACGCAAGCATCATTTCTGCCATCTGATTGCTGCCAGTGATCCTAATCCTGCCTATCGTGCCAACCCCAGCAGTCAGTAATTTTACTCCTGACAATAATGGTGGGGTTAGGTATTGAAAGCTTGAGAATTTTATTTGAATTGACATGGCTTGAAAACAGAGAAGATTTTATTAAGAGTAGGGAAAAATGTCACAAAGGGATGACAATCTTTTGAGTGGGAAGATTATGGTAACTGTAAATAATGCCTTAATACAAGTTCCTGGGAAGTTACTGAAGACACAGACCAATTATGCCAAAGTTAAACAGAGTAATGTTGACGTACCAGCTCCAATATCCAGAAGATTCGTGGAGTCTGAGGTAAAAGGAATGCGTGGGGCCTTGTTATTTTAGTTACTACAGGCAATTTGCAAGATGATGATAGTTGTGTTGCAGATGATTTAGCAGAAACGGTACAGGTACATATATTTCCCCAGAAACAGGGTGAACAGAGGAAAAGTCTGAGGAGTTTGTAGAGAGGATAATAAAGTTAACGTGGCTCAGTCTGTTGAAGAGTATGGACCAGACATTTAGAATGTAGCACAAGTGCAAATAATGAGTCGTAGCTTTGCAGGGCAAGCAGCTGATGTTTGCGACAAGCTCTTTACAGCACAGCCTAAGTCTGATGTATACGACAAGTATGAAGTGAGTGAGTGAGGGGTACAACATGAACCTGGAAGTAAACGTTCCGATTAAACACCATGCCAAGGTTAACCTTCAGTGGCAGAAAGCTGTTGCCAGTATAGAGCTTTCACGACAATTGCCTGTTGCACATGATAAACCAGTTAAACCATGTACAAGTACACTAAGGTGTAATTTTTATGAGATAGTGCCACCAGGCAACCCTAAGTTTTTTGGATGAGCAGGAGTACCAGAAAACCAAGCATTTTGAGGGCAATTCTGTCTGCAATGAGCTCTACAGTGGGAGGAGTAAGTGGGGCTAATTGTTGAAGGGTTGTGAATGGTAGTGGTGTATGTGGTTTTCTAGCGAGGATAGTTTTGGAAGTATGTTTGCTGGGGCAGCACAGGGAGAACTGTTGTTGCAAGGACAAAGTTCTGAAAGTTGTTCCAAAGGATTAAAAAATCAAAAACCACCAGATACACAGACGAGATGCCAAGTGTATGATTTTAATGGATGCAGACATGTATTGTTACAGTTATGTTAAGGACAATTTATTAAAAAAGAGTGACATTTTATTTTGTAAGTGCAGGGTGGAGAGTTAGAAGTTGTTTGTGCCTAAGCACAACAAGAGGCCTTGCGGGAAACATATTTCATAGTATTTGAGTTACTGAACAGGGCAAAGAACCCTTGAGAGACAATGTGAGATTAAGCAGTAGGAGAGATTCCTAGGTAGTGATAGCTGTAGAAAGTGTGTGAGGAGTACTATAGTATAATAACAGAGAAAATAGAATTTGTAGTGCTTAAAGAAGATGGTAAACAGCCATTCGAGACTGCTCGTCCAACAGTGTGTACTTGTTTTGTAGATCAAAAGTAGAAGCAGTCACAGTGGAGAACCAGTGCTGAGCAAGAGCAAAGGGGTTGCATCTTCCCCATGGAGGGGGGCAAAGTCATGCTGCTACCCAGTTTTTAGTGAGATTAGTGAGAATTTGTAGGGAAGCCACCGTGAGATACTGATGTAGAAACTGTGGATCGGTAAGTGCAGAGTAGTGATATGGGCCACAATAATAAATATGCAAAATGATTGTGAGTGAGATGGGCTAGCCGTAATCAGCGGAAAATTGCACTGCACAGTGCTAATACTGGGGGCTGGATAGTAATACAACAAAGGTGCCTCCAAGCCATATGAACTTTGAGCCAGATTAATTCCGAGTCCAACAGCACCACTATGACGCCGTGTCCATGCTAGATGAGACGACAGGGCACCACGGACTGCACTGAGTCTCCTTGTGGGACTTGGTACCACTGTGCATCTGACCAGTGCGAAGAACTAAGTCACAGAGAGACAGCCGTTCCACACAGAAATGCCATTGCAGCCCAAGTAGAGAAACACCGCTGATGGCAGGGCTGCAGCTTACTGTTGGGCCACTGGCTGTTGTCTGACCTGGTTTCAGTGAACATCTCCTCACTGGGGTGCAAGCAATTGCCACGAGTCAATGCCCACCGAGGTCACCGGAGTGAGGCACATGCCTCACATTACTACTGAAGTGATGTGTACTTTAAGTTGAATAAAACATTTCTTTGTCAGCAGTGTGTCTCTGGGCCCACTGGCCCATCACCATCATTACTCACACTACTAAGTGCTGTCTGCACACTACAAAGCTCCCTACAAGCTGATGTGTAAACAGGAACGTGTAGCCTCGCATACTGCCACACATTCCTTCAAGAACACAAGAGTGGACCCAAAAACTCTCAACACTTTACAGAATAAACCAGCCAACCTTCCCGGGTAAAGGGAAAAAGGTCTGACAACTGAGTAAAGGTGCAAATATGGTTGTGAATTGATGATACATAAATTCTGGTAAACTAATGTAACCTATTATCACCACCGTCTGACTTCCCAGAAAGTAAACATTTGACTGTAAGAAGGCACTCAACAGTTTGTACAGGTGGCAAATGAATGATTAAAAGTTCAAGGTACCACCTCTGCAAAGACACAAACAGTCACGTTTTAATATCTGATAAGTTGCAAATCAGACTTCCATGAACCTTTACTTTGGAGTACTTGTAGAAAAACAAATTTTTCAAGGTTAGCTGCAATATGTATTTACACTGTAGTTTAGTCAAATGCTAACTTACAGATACTAGCTGTAATTTTTCATGAAATCAGTAATTACTGTACACAATACTACTGAACACAGCTAGTTTCGCACTTTATTTCCCATATTTTGGTACTATTTTTGCATTTGTAATAATTCTTTATGACCTCATTTCATAAATAATATTTTTACATACTGTATGACACGTTAAATATTACGTGGACAGCACTTATATCATGGACTGCTGTTTGCAAAAAATACTTCAAGATCAATTTGAAACTAAGCTTCTCTTGTAGTAGGCATCAATTTGAATAAAACAAATTCACTCAATACGTGAGTGGCTAATGATCCAAAAATGACACCAGAGTTCATTGCTGCGGTAATTACAATAATTCTCCAAATAATAGCTTAACAAATGCGGTAGGCAACTGAAAGGACAGTCACTACGAAGGTTCACAGTTATCAGATTGCTGTAATCCTACTACCACTATTCTGAAATATGCTGACCATTAGTTATTCAAATAAACATGCATTTCGTACTGATTCACATGTATTCGATATGAACTAGCACCATCACAAAACAATGCATCTTTCTGCCTTTAATACCACAGAAATGAGAGAATGTTCAAGATATTGGGGCCACATTAGCTGTTTCTACTGCAACTGTGACCATATATTCAAATCTCACTGGGAAAGTGTAATTTATTTAATGTCAGATGTTTTTTCTCCTCCTTAATGTAATTAAAATGACCACAATGAAAGAAACAGAAACCTACAAACCCAGAAATTCATACTGCAGTGCTGTGTAAACTAAATGACTAAATATTCATTTTCAGAACAGTAGTAGAATATCCAGTCAGAAAAGCTGACAAGAAGAAGTAGGTAATGTTGGTATACATCTGCAACCAGCATCACATTATGAGACATCCACGGTGGTGAGGGAGGAAGGGCGGTGTCTCCAGAACGAGGTAACAGTCTGCTGCAAAAGAAATTAAGTCCATGGCAGGAAGGTAGAAGTATAGCATCAAAGGCAAATGGTCTTGAATCTTTACATTATCTGACTTGGAAAACGTGGGTTCCATGATTTTTCAATTGGTAACTGGTAAAATAGGTACTTTAACAGATTTACAAATTCTATCATACAAGTTGATAGACAGCACACACTTAGCACTGCCATCCAAAATAGTCATAGCAGAAGTATGTTCCCCATGTGCTTGGAAATACTGATTGCAACAGTTTCAGAGGTTGATTGGTATGCTCATTCAATTCCTGATCTAATTCTTCCTGTACACTAATCCCATTATTAAAATGAAGCATGTTTACATTATTTTCACTGCCCCCACCCCTCCTAGTGACTACCATTCTGAGACTAAATGGGCACACTCAGATTTTTGGTCTGGAGGTGTTATGAAAGCTATTAAACTCTTCCACACTCTTCTGAGGAATCAAACTCCACCAATTCTGATTTTGTGGCTACTACTACCTGTCTTGTTGCCATCCATTTGTGATGGAGCAGGTTGGGATATTTTTACTTCCCCTCTCTTTTTGCCACCTGCTCCTTAAAATTCATTTTTCAATTTTAACTAATTACCATTAAGATACGTGAGTATAAGCTGCATTTTCATAAAAGAAAAAGGTTGGCCCTTAGTCTTAAAAAATGTAACACCAGATCTAATTTTGTGCTTAGTTTTATATATGTAATTGATTTTCTAATTTATTTTCGACTATTCTTAGTTAGTATCTTTTGTTATATGGTGAAATCAGCAATTGTTTCGTAACTTAAATTCTATTGTTGACCTATAAACAAATATAAATTCAGTACTAATTATAAACATTTGGGAGACAAAACAATAGCATTCTTAAAGGATCTATTTGGCTCTATTCGAAAACATGTTAAAAAACACCCTTCTTAATTTCAAAGTAATTAACAGTATTGTCAAAAGTACTGTTTACATAACTATGTATGAATTTCATCATTTAAACAAACAATTCAGCCTAAACCTTGTGGTAGATGAAAATGTTAAAAGGGACAAATTTTTTCGATGTATGCAGTTTATTTAATGAGTTAAGTTTTAATTGTAATTTCTGTAAATTTAACTTAAAAACAATGTGTAGTATCAGTACCGGTTATTGTGAGGATATATAAGAGCCCGATTTTTTGGTCCTGAGACAGACAGTCCACAGCAGAGTTTTACACGAGAAACCTGTGTTGGTTAGAACCACAACAACAATGCTTCAACTTAACTGTTAAAGAAGTGTTACACAATTAAGCCACGTGTTAAGGCAATCACAGTGTCTGCTCCATACATACCTTTCTATTCTTCAAGAGCTGTGAACTTTGCAGTTAGGTTTTTACTGCTCGTAGATGTTCATAGTAAACTATTGTAGCAGTACGTTGATGTTCGCCCACAACCTATTAATGAACCTTATCGAAAGTTAAACAATAGTGCTCTGGCCATATAACTGTGTAATATTGTGGGGTTGTGAACAGTGAAAGTAACTGTGCATCTGTTGGCTACATCATTTACAGTAGACAATGGTTGCACTTCCACAATCCATTTTTCAGCCATGTATGTCAAACAAAAAGGACAACAAGTGAAGAATTAAAGCAGGTGAGCACTGTTACGCATTCCATTTATGATAAAGGGCACTGTACCAGTTATCTAGCTGTTGTTGCCATTTCCTTAGCTATGGCACAGTGAGACAACCTAAGCAGATTGTAGTTGCAGAGATCACCTGACAAGTTTGACGCTATTTACCATGAAAGCTGCAGTAATCATTGGAAATGCTGTCAGCTGGTCCATTATTAGTACCATCCCAACTGTTTGTCAAACATGTTGGCTCATTTTGCCCATGACACCTCTTAGTTATTCCCACTTTTGCATCTTCTCGTTTAATGTCCATTAAATTCAACACTCAAATTCCTTCTGGTTAATTTCTGAGACAATGATCAAATTTCATCTTAATTCAATAGGCAACTCTGCCTTGACTAATCATAAAACGTCTCTGTACGAGTTTGGTTCATTCCAGCACTTTGTTTTATTAATACATTGAGATTAATTTGCTTGTGAGTGAACGCCTCCTGATTAAATACTTCCTTGCAAAATCTTTCCTGAAGACTTCTCAAACAATTCTTTGCAAGGAAAGCATGTTCAAAATGAAACTTCCTGACATCTTAAAACTGTGTGCCGGACCGAGACTCGAACTCGGGACCTTTGCCTTTTGCGGGCAAGTGCTCTACCAACTGAGCTACCCAAGTAAGACTCACGCCCCGTAAAGTTTGGAAGGTAGGAGACGAGATACTGGCAGAAGGAAAGCTGTGAGGACGGGGCGTGAGTCGTGCTAAGGTAGCTCAGTTGGTAGAGCACTTGCCCGCGAAAGGCAAAGGTCCCGAGTTTGAGTCTCGGTCCGGCACACAGTTTTAAACTGTCAGGAAGGTTCATACTCGCACACTCCGCTGCAAAGTGAAAATCTCATTCTGGATGATCAAAATCTTTGTCACATTCACAATATGACTGCAGCTTTGAGTCCTGGTCACCATTTCTAATACTGCTTACCCATTTTATATGAAACTGTTACCTGAATATATTATGAACATGAACTGTGAAACTTCATCTTTGATCAAATACAAAGGAAAATAAATATCAATACTCACAGAAATAAAAATATGTTAGTAATTAGAAAGAGATAATGTATTATAATGAGATTCTTTTCTTTATGCATCTGCTTTGCATCTTCACTGAAACCAGTAAAAACCTACACTGTGACATAAATCTCTGTATATAATTAGTATTAAATGTCAAGGATAATAAAATTCTAAGATCAGTACCTTTTTTTAATGTTCACCAGAATATAAGAATTTTTACTGTCTTTAATCTTCAAACACAAGATGATGATCTAATCACTTGCAGCAAATATTAGGTCCTACTAGTATAATGTCTCAAGACATAATTTATTTCTTTTTTGTCATCCCCTATGAGATCGAAGATGGTCAGCGAAAGTACATGTGATGTCGGAGACTTAAATTACCTCATCTGTGTCTCTGATATAGAAAGCTTCTAGCACTACCACTACAGAAATAATTTGTTTTCTTGTAAAGTATTACATTTTACATATCATTTGCCATGCTATAAGTATAAAAATCTCATTTCAAAACAAGGCAGATTCTGGCATATGTGAATGTTATTGATCTATCAGATGAATAAATCATGGCTGCAAAACATTGACATGAATTATTTAAAGGAGACTGGAAAAATTGTTAGAAGGCAACCCCGAGGAAGGTAAGTTCAGATTCTGGAGAACCGTATGAACACACGAGGCATTACTGGTCCTGTGACTTATTACAACATAGGGTGAAGAAAGCCAAATCTACATTCAAAGCATTTGTACATTAGAAAACTGCCTTTAATAATGTTGACTGGACTAAACTCTGGCAGCTGGCAGAACAATTGCCAGTATTTAACATGGAAGTGCAGTGGGTCACCAACCATCAGGGAGGGGGCTCAAGGGGAGTTTTGGGGGGAGGGGGGGGGGGGCAGGGTGACCTGGCTCCACAGCAGTCGGGGCTGCACAGTCTAACAATGCCACGTAATTTCTTGCAGCATTCTTGTTGGCAGTATTTTACTGAAGGGTGTGTTCCTTGATCAAATGTTTTTTCTCATCCGCTAGCAGTCTTTGCTTCCTTACACAAACAAGCACAAATAGATTTACAACATGAATAAGATACAGCAAAATGCACAAATGTTATGTGTAAAATATCAAATGAAGTTGTTACCTTTATTTTTCATGCGAGAGAACAGAAACCCTTATATCATTTTCATCTGACTATCATCTCTTGTTCTGACCACACAGGCTTTGGTATCTTCACTGCTGCTGTCCTAATCCGCTGACAAAGAAATTAAGATATTTTGTATTAATTCTTCTCTTACGTCGTCTTCTACGTTCAACCTACCAATGTCTTTCCACACATGGTTTACGGTGTTCTTCCAGTTTTCTGGCATTATTTGTGTGATAGCTTCATTTATCAGCCTCTCTGTGTCTCATAATATAAAGGTTTCATTTCGGTCCACAGCATCTGCTTTTATTTCAGCCCAGACAAGTATGAAGAGGACATATTGGCACTGGTATGGTGAAGATATATACCGTATTTACTTGAATCTAAGCCGCACATTTTTCCGGTTTTTGTAATCCAAAAAACCGCCTGCGGCTTAGAATCAAGTACAAAGTAAGCGCAAGTTCTGAAAAATGTTGGTAGGTGCCGCCACAACTAACTTTTGCGTCGAATATATGTAGCGCTACACAGGCATGCTTTGCAGGCACAAATTAAATACTGGCGCCAAAACCTCTGCATCAGTAAACACATTTAAAAAAAAGGTGGAAGGTGGAGCTTTTTTTCTCCGCCCCGAGTTTCGACCACTGCATTTTCATACATTATCCAACGAAGTAAAAACAAATTCCATATTGTTCATCTTCGAAATTAGCAGCATTTCAATGTACTACGAAAATCCGATTGGCAAGACTGTTTGGGATGTTTGTCAATATGGCCAACTCTACATTCTGAATTTTTTCCTTCCTGAGAGAAAACGTGGTTGTTAATAGGAACTTTTATGAATTGTGAATCACATGCAGTATTCTCTTCACCATAAGAATAATACGAATATAAACATTTTGCCATGTATTCTTTCGTGTTTGCTGCTATCTCATTAAATTCTGTCTACCTAATAAACTACGAAACTGGAGTGAGACAACAGCAAACGCGGAACAATATACATATCACATCATGTTTATATTCTTATGCCTAATAGTGATACAGTCAGAAATGAAGCACGGCAATTGACTAGATTTTTAAATCTAAGATGACTAATTTCTGTGCAAAATGTGATGTACTAAAGAGGCATCTGCGAAGATTTTCAAACGGAGAAAATTTTTCGCCAAACTCGTTCAGAACATCATCTATCATACGCAGTCTATTATTTGGTTCTTGTTGATCATTATCAAAGAAAGCAGCAGTGTAAGTAACAACAAACAGCAGTCTGTTGCCATTGTTTCGCTAATGCGACGATTCCTCCCTCTCTCTCTCTATAATTGTAAGCGCGGTAGCGTGCACAAAAGCAAGCCATGCCGCGAGCGACGACAGGTCATCAACACTGAATACCAGAATGCGACAAACAATGCATGACACAGTACGTACAGTAATGCATTTTCAGCTTAGAGTGATGTAAACATCTATAACAAAGAGAACGGCACTTATCAGATCAAAGAAAAATAAGCAATCAATTCAAACCAGACGAAGCACCTGAAAAAGGAAGGGTACCCGTATAAATACGGACGGAACGCCTGACGCATAGCAATGGCTACCTGGTAAAGCTTAACTGCTAAGCTTACAACTCTAACCAAACTACTATAACTGTATTGTCATTCATTCGACCTAAATTGTGTCTCATGTTACAGTGGACCAACTTTGTTTCGATTTGGAGGTGCGGCTTAAAACTTTTCTCTCCCCTTGAATTTTGAGTCTTAAATTTCAGGTGCGGCTTAGATTCGGGAACAATTTTTTTCCTTGATTTCGAGTCTCATTTTTCAGGTGCGGCTTAGATTCGAGTAAATACGGTATCTTCATGGCCGTGGCTTCCTGCTGACCTATCAATTACCTACTGGGTCTTCTGTGGCTTTTATTATTTCACTAATTCCAGAAGCTCAACTTTTTGCATATTTTGCTCAAGCCTATGATATTATCTTTGAATCAGTTGACTATTTTATCTCTCTTTGCAGCAGCTGTTGGTGCCTTATTTAATTGTATGGAATGGTATGGCAAGTTATCCATTACAAAAACGCTACGAAACCTAACATATGGTAGCAAACAAGTAATGAACCAGTCTTTATAAACATATCTGCATTCATTTTCTCATGGCAATCAACAGTTTTTTCTTTAAACTGAAACATGGCAGGCATCACAATAAATGAGCTACCAGGTGAATTGGCAGCCTCTTTCTCATTTTGACACTCTTCACTGTCACTGTAGATATGTTCAATGCTACTGCCACCCTGTCAATCACTTTACTCATTGTTATCAAAGGCTTACCATTGTCTTTTTCCTTTCAAAGTAAACACACAATATGCACATTAATTCACATTACAGATTTCAGCATATCTCCTTTTCTAAAAGCCATCTCCTCTGCACTACAGGAACTCATTTTTCACACATATGGCAAGAAACTCAACAGAATTAGTTGAATGCACACCTACACATACAAACCTGACCGAAGCACGCAGCACCACTGACAAATCAAGGGTTTCCCAACACTGGGGTATTGTCAAGGTTACATGAACAGTCATGATCTGATTGGCCATTGTGGATGCACGAAGCACGAACGCCAAAGCCGCTTCAACTGTCGTCACAGCTTTTCTCTTGCCACATGGACTACAGATGACACGACCTATTTTGTGTACACATTGGTTGCAATTTCAGCATGTGACCCTCTTAGATACTGTCACCTCCAGTGACTGTCTCCTTTTGTGGCCCTTAGTGGCATGTACTGCGCCATGCCATGGAGCTATAATTTTATTGGCAGTCACCAAGTCACTGACATAAGTCAGCACCAATGACTAATTTTATGGGTTTTAACATTAACTTTTTAAGGAAGTATTTTTATGTGACAACAGCATTATTGCTCTTAAATTGTTTAACAATGAAAAAATCAATTATTGCCAAAATAATTTAACTGGATAGATAAAGAATCTACTCACCAAGTATGGCAGAACGCACACATAAAAGACGGTTGTAACTGGCAAGCTTTCGGAGTCAGTAGCTCCTTCAGAGATAAGGTTGAAGGGGAAGGAAGAGGGGTGAAGGAAAATGACTGGAGAGGTCTAGGAATAGAGGCAGATTTCGGGTGAGTCACCCAGAACCGTGGGTCAAGGCGGACTTACTACATGGGATGAGAAGGAAAGACTGACTGTTGCGGACTGAATCGGATGAGATTTGAAAACCTGAGAGCTTAAAGGTGGAAGACAGGGTAATATTCAGACAGAGATTAATGCTCAAACATCATGCACGAGTTAATAAGAGTAAAAAGGTACGTGCATTTTATGTAACAGATTTGGGAGGGGTAAGACAGTGAAAGACGTAGAAAACTAAAACGAAGTGAAGCAAAGACTGAGACTGAAAAAATTAACATAAATTAAGGCAAGGTGGGTGGTGAGATCACAGATATGTTTTAGTGCTAGTTCCCACCTGCGGAGTTCTGAGAAACTGGTGTCTGAGGGAAGAATCCAGATGGCATGGGAAACCTGCTTTTTAACTAGGCTGTTGGGGTAATCACATGCAGTTAAGGCTGTGGTGCGAATGGTGGTGTGTTGCTGTAAAGGGTCTGCATCTGAACAAATGCATTTACCTCGGATGCCATGGCTGTATTTCAAACCTTCCCTCTCATACAGTCTTGGCATTCAAAGCAAACCTTTTTTCCTTCAGATGCAGACTCTTTACGGCAGTACACCACCATTCTCACCTCAACCTTCAGTGGACCAGTCTAGTTCAAAAGCAGGTTTCCCGGGCCATCACATCCAATCCCGGTACTGCTGATTCCTCCAAAAAACAACTTCGGAGCACACCACTGGTGACTCAGTATTATCCTGGCATGGAAAGTGTTAATCAGCTACTTGGGCAGGGCCATGACTCCCTAAAATCTTGCCCTGAAATGGGATCCATTCTGTCTGAAATTTTGTGCACCACACCTGGAATGGTTTTCCATCACTCTCCCAACCTCCACAATATTCTTCTCAGACCCCTATGCTGCTCCTGCACCCATCTCCCTATCCTATTGTTCCTACCCCTGTGACCATCCCCACTACAAGACTCCCTCTCTGTACCATTCTACCACCACCTGTAGCAGCCCTGTAACTGGCAAAACATGTACTATCAAAGGGAGAGCCACCTGTGAAACGAAATATGTCATATACCAGCTGTTATGTAAACACTGTTCGGCCTTCTACATCGGCATGACTACCACCAAATTATCAATTAGGATGAATGGGCACAGGCAGAGCATGTCTGCTGCCAACATGCAATATCCCGTTGCAGAGCATGCTCTACAACATGATAATTGTGACCTCGGTGCCTGTTTCACCACATGCACATCTCGATTCTTCCCCCAGACAACAGTTTCTCAGAACTCTGCAGGGTGAAACTAGCACTACATGTCCGTGGTTCTCGCCACCCACCTGGCCTTAATTTACATTAATTTCTTCCGTGTGAGCACTTCTGCACGGTAAATACTCTTCACTTTATTCCGTTTTAGTTTTCTATGTCTTTCACAGTCTTACCTGTCTATTTTTCAGCTCCCCCTCCCACCTCTGTTACATACAAGGAACTTACCTTTTACCTCTTGTTAACTCATGCATGTTTACGCATTAATCTCTGTCTGCATATTAGCCTGTCTTCCGCCTTTAAGCTCTCAGGTTTTCAAATCTCATCCGATGCAGTCCCCAACAATTAGTCTTTTCTTTTCATCCTGTGTGGTAAGTCTCCCCTGATCCACGGTTCTGGGTGACTTTCCTGAAATCTACGCCTTTTCCTAGAGCTCTCCAGTCCTTTTCCTGCACTCTTCTTCTTTCCCCTTCAATCCTTCTGCCTGAAGGAGCCACTGGCTTCAAAAGGTTTCCAATTACAACCTTCTTAGGTGTGTGTTCTGTTGCCGCTTGGTGAGTAGATTCTTTTATCTTAAATTTGTTTGTCACTTGCTGAATGTGCATATAGTCTTCTTATAAATCTATTTGGAATAAAAACTGTTTAGTCCTCAGTTTTTCTGATGAAAATAGCCACAGTTGGCTTCGAAACCTGGTAAAAGTAAAATTTTGTGGAAATCAGTGGGCCGTTTTATACTTAACATATTTTTGTATGGTTGCTGTCACACAACCATGTTTAAAATAATTGTTGGAATGTTGTGGGACCTGTGTTCTCCTTCGGCCCACAATACAGACTGTCAGGTACCACAAGACGAGCTACCTGCCGCAGAGGTGTCCAATGAGGATGTCAGTGATCCAGTCCAGTAGGAGAAGTCAGAGGTTATTTCTCATGATCTGTACTGTTACTCCAATTGGCGTAACAGCAAACAAAAAGCCTACAAAGTTGGTCTTTATAGAGGACAAAGTAAAGCACGAACATTTTCCTGCACCATAATTTATTTCGGAATCAGGGATACATGTTTGTTTGCACAATTATAAGACGTGCAGTGAGCACCACTGAGGACCGTGTTGGCCCTATTTGTCTCAGCTGGATGGCAGGTAAGAATACAGCTGATGCCTAACCAAGCAAAGTAGTGGGGGTGAAATGGCCCACATCACATGAACACCATTCGTTGCCAACGTAATTGTGTTCTAGAGCACCGAAACAAGTCCAGAGTCTGCAATGGTGATTTTTTTCATATTTTTAATAATTATTATTTATTATAACATGATACGTATGAAAATCCTATAGAGATTCAAATGTTTTTGAAAAATACACCATATCATGTTTACAAAATAAGTGAAAGACAAAGCATTTCTAAAGAGGTTGAACCCACGTAAATGTTCATACTAACTTCTACTGAGGTTGACGTCATTTGGCATTTCGATGACACTGTAACAACTTCAAAATTTAGAATTGTCCTGTAACAGAGCTTTTATGTAAAAACACAGGCAGAAAGTAATTTGATGGCAACACAGAATGCAAATTCATGAATGGTATTTTTGTTTCATTTGAATGTAATTCTACATTTTCACATTAGGTAACTTCACAAAGTGGGAGTGGTTATCTGATGCAGCAGCCACTACAGGGGGATGGGGGGTGGGGTGGGAGGAAGACTAGCCGAAGCTATGATGTGCTTGCGGGATTTTGACTTTAATTCAGTTTTTATGTGTGACTCCCACATGTTTACCATGACTGGCTGGCACATGGCTAATGGCTCCAGAGTGGCAGCCTGACAAAACTTTGTTTTCTAAAACTGTCAGTACAAAAAAGGACATGGCAAAGGGTATTCAGATATTTGACAGACCACTGTCTGCGTAGCTTGCGAGTAACTGCTGGCTTCAGACTTGTGGTGGCAAGATTCCTCCTTCTGCTCAGAGGTTAGTTAACACAGCTTATGTGGAATGTTTCCACTGTTGTAGTGATTCGAGAATTTCTGCATAAATTCTAGAACCACTCAGCCTTCTCCCATCTCGAACACGATATTCTAGATACGCGTGTGGGATGGTAAAATCCTACCTACTGTGCATCACATGTTTGTGTGTGCAGGTTTAAAATCAGTCGCGGGAAGAAAGTAGACGCAGCGGTCGAATGGCACCGAGAACTACCTGTCGGACAATCCATAGATGTGTTAGTGAGTGTGTAAGGAAGAACCACAGAATCTATAAGCAGCTCTGTGCTTACTGTGTCACTGACTATTGTTATGTGAAACAAAAACAGTTGAAAAAGTATTCTTGTAGTCTTTACTCAGCCTTGAGAGGCAAGACGTTTTTTCAGTCTCTTTTTCTAAAAGTCATTGTGTCTACGCAGACTTTCTTTCAAATGTAAATTAATTTGTTTCTAACATACGACTGTATGAGATACTTACTGAAGTTACATATTATGTTGAAAGTGAGAATTTTTATTGTGCTTGAAAGTCAAATACATCATTGATTGACAAAATGTAAAGCTTGTATGGCTACTTATTTCACTAGTAGAAAGAGGCTTGAAAGTTCCTATACCTAGCGTTATTTGATGGGGAAGTAGTCAAGAGTTTCCAGCAGCCGGCTACCCAGTAGAAAAGAGTGGCTGCAAAACCCCAAGTAAGTCATCTTGTAAAGAAGTGGAATGTGGTTTGGGGAAATAAATCAGTATAACCCAGACACGCACTCACACTTGAAGTTGGCAAAACGTTATACTGTCAACCTTATACCACTATGCTGTACAGAACTGAGACATAAAATAGCAATGGCGCAGTGATTAGTGGAAAGTCTACGTACAGGTACAGTGAGGTCTTGGGGCCTGCGGGTGGTGTTATAAAGTTTTTTGCAATTATGGAAATTGTAACACTCAGTGCCAATCCCTATAAGACTCCCATTTTCTGTTATGTGTAAGCCGCTAAGGGTCACACACCCTGATCACAATTAGAATGCATACATAATTTCCAAAGTCAGGCAAATAAGCAATCAACTTTTATAGGCTGTCTCGTGGAAAAAACTGAATCTGTCATGATGCTAGACTAAATATTACTTTGAACTACACAGTTTATTGTACAATTTGCTATGAGCCTTTACTTACTGCTGTGTTTATTTACAGCTGAGAACATGGATTTATCAGTAACTTAAAGTATTTCACAAAATGTCAACCACAGTTACTGAAATACAATGAAGAATGTGAATGTAAGCTCACCGGACAAATCATTAGTCACCCCAATGTGAAGGCACAGATGAAACTTAAGTCTTTACAGAGAGCGTTTAGATCAAGTCCTGCTCAACTGCACGTAGACTGCCTCTGTGTGACAATAAGGAAGTAACAGAGTGGCAAAAAGGTGCAATTGTGTTTGGCCGTGACCATAACCATATGGAGTGCCAAGTTGTAGGATTTCTTGGTGTTTTGTGGCAGACTGTAAAAACATACCTACAAGAAGTGATTTAACATATGTTGCCATGAGACAACATGTCACAATTATGGTTGGAAAAAGATCCAGAGTGACTGGAGATGTGTTTCAGGGCTTTTGAGTCAAAATCGCTTCCCTACCCAACAGGAATTGCTGTAGGCAGTGAATAAAGGTCCATACCCACCTGTTAGTGAGAGAACCATGGTGGCTACTAAAACTTGGAGAAAGAGAGTTGGCTGAGAATTTCATGTATGAGTACGAAGATGGTGTCAAGAAGCTCTTGATAAATTACTGGCGAGTGGGGGAGGGGCAGCACACCACAATAATGACTTTTCTTTCCTCACAGTTGAGCTATATACCGCTGTAAGCAGTGGTTTAACCACAGCTTTTGAACATCAATATTATGAGAAGGAAACTTGATACTCACCATATAACTGACATGCTGAGTCACTGATAGGCACAACGAAAAGACACTCACAAATCTTTCGGCCATTAAGGCCTTCAACACCACCACACACACACAACCCCAACTCACATACGAACCACACTGCGAGCAGCAGCATCAGTGCATGATGGGAATGGCGACTGGGTGGGCGTAAGGAGGAGGCTGGGCCAGGGAGGGGGAGGGGTCATATGGAGGGGGGAGGGGTCGTATGGAGGGGGGAGGGGTCGTATGGAGGGGGGAGGGGTCGTATGGAGGGGGGAGGGGTCGTATGGAGGGGGGAGGGGTCGTATGGAGGGGGGAGGGGTCGTATGGAGGGGGGAGGGGTCGTATGGAGGGGGGAGGGGTCGTATGGAGGGGGGAGGGGTCGTATGGAGGGGTCGTATGGAGGGGTCGTATGGAGGGGGGAGGGGTCGTATGGAGGGGGGAGGGGTCGTATGGAGGGGGAGGGGTCGTATGGAGGGGGAGGGGTCGTATGGAGGGGGGAGGGGTCGTATGGAGGGGGGAGGGGTCGTATGGAGGGGGGAGGGGTCGTATGGAGGGGGGAGGGGTCGTATGGAGGGGGGAGGGGTCGTATGGAGGGGGGAGGGATCGTATGGAGGGGGGAGGGATCGTATGGAGGGGGGAGGGATCGTATGGAGGGGGGAGGGATCGTATGGAGGTGGGAGGGATCGTATGGAGGGGGGATGGATCGTATGGAGGGGGGAGGGATCGTATGGAGGGGGGAGGGATCTTATGGAGGGGGGAGGGATCTTATGGAGGGGGAGGGATCTTATGGAGGGGGGAGGGATCTTATGGAGGGGGGAGGGATCTTATGGAGGGGGGAGGGATCTTATGGAGGGGGGAGGGATCTTATGGAGGGGGAGGGATCTTATGGAGGGGGGAGGGATCTTATGGAGGGGGGAGGGATCTTATGGAGGGGGGAGGGATCTTATGGAGGGGGGAGGGATCTTATGGAGGGGGTCGCGAACAGTGAAGTGCTGCAGGTCAGTGAAGGGCAGGGGAGAGGTGGGGAGGAGTGGGAGGAAGTTGCAGGAAAGGAGAGAAATGAGAAGACTGGGTGCGGTGGTGGAATGACGGTTGTGTAGTATTGGAATGGCAACAGGGAAATAGGTGGATGGGTGAGGACAGTGACTATTGAAGACTGAGGCCAGGAGGGTTACGGGAACATAGGATGTATTGCAGGGAAAGTTTCCACCTGTGCAGTTCAGTAAAGCTGGTGTTGGTGGGAAGGATCTATATAGCACAGGCTGTGAAGCAGTCATTGAAAAGAACGATATCATGTATGGCAGCGTGCTCAGCAACAGCGTGGTCCACTTGTTTCTTGGCCAGTTTGTCAGTGGCCACTCACGTGGACAGACAGTTGTTGGTTGTCATGCACATAGAATACAGCACAGTGATTGAAGCTTAGCTTGTATATCACATGACTGGTTTCACAGGTACCCCTGCCTTTGATGGGATAGGTGATGTTAGTGACCGGACTGGAGTAGGTGGTGGTAGGAGGAGGTATGGGACAGGTCTTGCATCTAGGTCTATTACAGGGGTATGAGCCATGAGGTAAGGGATGGGGATCAGGGGTTGTGTAAGGATGGACAAGTATATTGTGCAGGTTTGGTGGATGGTGGAATACCATTGAGGGAGGGGTGGGAAGGATAGTGGGCAGGATATTACTTATTTGAGAGCACAACGAGAGGTAATCGAAACCCTGGCGGAGAATGTATTTCAGTTGTTCCAGTCCTGGGTCGTACTGAGTTACGAGGGGAATGCTCCTCTGTGGCTGGATGATAGGACTTTGGGAGGTGGTGGGAGAGTAGAAAGGTAAGGCACGGGATATTTGTTTTTGTACAAGGTTGGGAAGATAACTATGGTCAGTGAAGGCTTCAGTCACACCCTCCGTGTATTTCGAGAGGGACTGCTAATCACAGCAGATGCAACGACCAGGAGTGGCAAGGCTGTACAGAAGAGACTTCTTGATATGGAACAGGTGGCAGCTGTCAATGTGGAGGTTTTGCTGGCAGTTAGTAGGTTTGATATGGATGGAGGTACAGATGTAGCCAGCTTTGAGGTGGAGGTCACCATCCAGGAAGGTGGCTTGTTGGGCTGAGCAGGGCCAGGCGAAGCAAATGGGGGAGAAGTTGTTGAGTTTCTGGAGGGATGTGGATAGGGTGTCCTCACCTTTGATCCAGATATCATCAATGAATCTTAACCAGGTGAGGGGCTTAGGATTCTGGGTTTTTAGAAATGATTCCTTTAGACGGCCCATGAATAGCTTGGCATAGGATGGTTCCATGCGGGTGCCCATAGCCATACCCCTGATTTGTTTGTAGGTGATGTCTTCAAAGGAGTAGTAATTGTGAGTGAAGATATAGTTGGTCATGAGTGGGAAGGAGGTGGTTGGTTTGGAATCTGTCAGACATTGGGAAACATAGTGTTCAATTGCGATAAGGTTGTGGGCACTGGGAATATTAGTGTACAGGGAGGTGGCATCAACAGTGACGAGCAGGGCACCGTGTGGTAAAGGGACAGAAACTGTGGGGAGCGGGTGGAGGAAATGTAAACCACCAAGCTGTCTGTCCGCATGAATGGCCACCAACACACAGGGGCCAAGAAATAACTGGACCACCCTGTTGCTGAACATGCTGCCACATATGGTATCTTTCATTTGAATGATTGCTTCACAGCCTGTGCCATATGGATCCTTCCCACCAACACCAGTTTTTCTGAATTGCACAGGTGGGAACTTTCCCTGCAATACATCCTACATTTCCGTAACCCTCCTGGCCTCAACCTTCATCAGTCTGTCCTCACCCATCCAGCCCCTCCCCTGTTCCCATTCCCATCATGCACTGGTGCTGCTGCTCGCAGTGTGCTTTCAGTTGCCTGAGACTGAAGTCGTGTGTGTGTGTGTGTGTGTGTGTGTGTGTGTGTGTGTGTGTGTGTGTGTGTGTGTGTTGAAGACCTTAATGGCCAAAAGCTTTAATTACGAGGGTCTTTTTGTTGTGCCTATCTGTGACTCAGCATCTCTGCTATATGATGAGTTGCAACTTCCCTTCTCATAATACTGTTACATTCAATCCTGGATTTTCCACCGTTTGATTTTGAGCATCAATAATTTATATGGAATAATATTCATATAATTAACACACTTTGAGATATTAATTTTTTTAAATAAATTTGTGGTATATAAAACACACAAAATTGAATTTCAATGCTAGATTAAAAACACTGATTTCTCCGAGAATTTATGAAATTCCAAGAATTACCGAAGATTTACCCAGTCTTTCCAGGTAAAATGTAACTCCCTGAGAATTCCAGGTTTTACTGAATTGCCACCCTGGAGAATGTAGTGACAGGAACTGTGCGCAATGAACATTTGGAGTCCATCACTTTGCAAGAGGCCATTGCTTACACAGGCACATAAAGATGGCAACAGCGAAGTTTATAGGGCTGAAAGAATATAGACTGGTTTTCTGAACACTCCCCCACCCTATTACATTTTGACTGGCCTGCAAAAATCACCTGACCTGAAGCCCACAGAAAAATCTGTGGGACACATTGGAACATCAGGCGAAACATCAGCAGCCCCACAATTTGGTCGAACTGCATTATCAAATCCTCAATGAGGGCCTTAACCTGGAAGCAATGAACCTGCATAACCTTGTAGACTCATTTCCTATCAAAATTCCGGAGGTTATCAAGTCCAGGGGGGGGGGGGGGGGGGGAATTACACAGTATTAAATGGTGTTCTCAATGATTTCTCTAGGGGTGAATAAATTTTTGTCCGATGGATTTTTATTTAAAATATTTAAAACTACATGTATCTAATTGAAATTTAAAGTGTGTTTACACAATAGTTACCTACATTTTCTGGGCGTTTCTTTTCACTCTCAACGTTTTCTGCTGGTTTTGGTCTCTGTCTTCTGATGACTTTTTGTGTTTCCTCCTCATTAAGTGTTCCATATAAAAATGGGAATGTTGGAACAGTCATACTGAAACATTTTTCACTGTATGAAAACAAAGAATCCACATTTCCAGGTTCCAGAAATGGTAACTGAAAAACAAAACACATGCATTTAATTCTTAACTTTCCCACCATAGTATTCTGCTACCAATGTTATATTACATGACTTAATTTCAACAGTGTATTTTGTTGTACCAAATAATAAAAGTAGGGTAGATCAAAGGCAGACATGAACTATAGGTGGTCATGGGAATTTAGAATGTACTTTATGGGAAAAATCAAACCAGATAAGGTCCGGAATGGAATAAAAACCATATGAAAATGATAAATTGCTACTCACCACATACAGGAGGCATCGAGTTGCAGACAGGTGCAACAAAAAAGAATGCTAGAAATATTTCAGCTTTCTGACAAAATCCTCTTTCTGAAGTAGAAAACATACTCATTCACACGGAAATATGAACTTGCAAATCGTCACTGATGACAAAGGGAAAGACCCGACATCACACAGTTGCTCAAAATCTTCTGTTCATGCTGTAAATAATCTTGCCTTTGTGGTCCTTAGAAGTGACATGCTGTATTACGTTCTTAATTTGGTCACTTAATACTGGTTGTAAAAGCTTTGTAAGCAGGCTATTACAGGATAATTGGCATCTGTCTTCAAATGTCTGCCAGTTCATTTCGAGCATTTCTATGATACTCCACCTATAAATTAAACAAATTATATCATCCATGCCGCCTTTCTTTGATGCTGTCGATGACCTACCGAATGACTGTTCCCAGCTCAGAAATGGTTTTGGGGTTATTGCTGTACACCTTGTCTTCAATATAGCCTCACATAAAGAAGTTGCATGTGTTCAGACCCAGAGAATATTGCGGGCACTTGAGACCCATGCCAATAGCCTCTTGGTGCCCCAGAGCCAGAATGTGGTCCCTGAAGTATTCCTCCAGAACATCAAACACTCTCCTGCTTCAATGGGGCAGAACTCCGTCTTACACGAATCACATCTTGTTGAAATGAGGGTCACTTTAGATAATGTGGATGAAATCATCTTCCAAAACCTTCAGGTACCTTTTGAAAGTCACCGTGCCATCAAGGAATATCACACTGATTATTCTGCGACTGGCCATTGCGCACAACAGTCATCAATTCAGGATGAAGAGACTTCTAGACAACGAAATGCAGATTCTCAGTCCCACAAATGTGCCAATTTTGCTTATTGATGAACCCACCCAAACGAATGTCGGCTTCATCAATGAACCAAACCATACTAACACAACCCGTTCAGAGGTTATGATGATTTTATTTCGTACAGTTCAATAATTGTCACCTTGAACGTGTGATAAACTAACTATGTGACTCACATTTAACAGTACGTCACAGGTTACAAATTGTGGGACGACTTCATATGATCTTCCAATGCATTGGTAATGAGCCACAGAAAAATTCACAAAACACTGCTTCAATAATTATGGCAGAATCTTAGAGTTTGCTGAGTGTGTCAAGAATATGGCAGGCTACAAATTAAAATGTGGTTATCTAAATTATAAGGCCCATGTATAAAATGTTAAAACCTGGCATGATGGTTGCATGTGAACACTATTTTATTGCAGTGAGCACAGCATTTTGTTCAAGGAATTAATTTTTTATTTTTATTTACACGTCAAGTCCCATAGGACCAAATTGAGGAGAAAATCTCCAAGGTCATGAAATGTGTCATACATGAAATTAAAACATAAAAGTAATAACTGATAAAAATAAATGTTTATGAAGCTGAAAAAAGTCAGTCCATAAGTTTAAGTAAACGCAATCAAGATTACAACAAGAGTCAGCTTAACTTTTGGAAACTTCGACAGAATAGAAAGAGTGACCCATGAAGAAACTCTTTAAATGGTTCAAATGGCTCTGAGCACTATGGGACTTCACTTCTGAGATCATCAGTCCCCTAGAACTTAGAACTACTTAAACCTAACTAACCTAAGGACATCACAGACATCCATGCCCGAGGCCAGATTCGAACCTGTGACCGTATCGGTCGCGCGGTTCCTGACTAGAGCCTAGAACCACTCGGCCGGCGGAAACTCTTCAGTTTCGATTTGAAAACGTGTGGATTACTGCTTAGATTTTTGAATTTGAGTGGTAGCTTATTGAAAATTGATGCAGCAGTATACTGCACACCTTTCTGCAAAAGAGTTAAGGAAGTCCGATCCAAATGCAGGTTTGATTTCTGCCAAGTATTAGCCGAGTGAGAGCTGCTTATTCTTGGGAATAAGATAATATTGTTAACAAGAAATGGCAGTAAGAAATATATATATATATTGAGAGGCCAATGTCAAAATACCCAGACTCGTGAACACGGGTTGACAAGAGGTTTGTGAACTTAAACCACTTATTGCCTGAACCGCCCGTTTCTGAGCCAAAAATATCCTTTTAGAATGGGAACCCCAAAATATAATACCATATGACGTAAGTGAATGAAAATAAGCAAAGTAGACTAATTTTCGTGTTGAAAGATCACTCACTTCAGATGCCGTTCCAATAGAAAAAATGGCAGCATTAAGTCTTTGAACAAGATCCTGAACATGAGCTTTCCATGGCAACCCTGAACATGGGCTTTCCATGGCAGCTTACTGTCCATCTGAACACCTAGAAATTTCAACTGTTCAGTTTCACTAATCATATGCCCGTTCTGTGAAATTGAAACATCAGGTTTTGTTGAATTGTGTTTAGAAACTGTAAAAACTGAGTCTTACTGTGATTTAGTGTTAGTTTATTTTTTGCAAGCCATAAACTTAGGTCATGTACTGCACTATTTGAAACCGAGCCAATGTTGCACACAAGATCCTTTACTACCAAGCTAGTGTCATCAGCAAACAGAAATATTTTAGAGCTACCCATAATACTAGAGAGCATTTAAGGAACAGGAGTGGCCCCAATACTGATCCCTGGAGCATCCCCCACTTGACCATACCCCACTCAGACCCCACATCACAGCCATTATCAACAATGTGAATAATGACCTTTTGCTGTCTGTTGCTAAAGTAAGAGGTGAACCAATTGTGAGCTACTCCCCGTTTTACGTAATGGTCCAACTTCTGGAGCAATATTTTATGATCATCACAATCAAATGCCTTAGTTCAATCAAAAAATATGCCAAGCATTAGAAACCTTTTGTTTAACCCATCCAGTATCTCAAAGAGAAAAGAAAGTATAGCATTTTCAGTTGTTAAAATGACTTCTAAAGCCGGACTGTACACTTGACAGTAAATCATGTGATATAAAATGATGAATTATCCTTACATACACAGCCTTTTATTGAAAAGGCTGTGTTTTGCAAACACTGATGGCATAGAAATAGGCCTAAACTGCTTTTTATAAAGCAGCTTTACAACAGAGTACTTTAATTGTTCAGGAAAAACACCATTCCTATAACGGAAAAATTACAAATATGGCTAAATACAGGGCTAACATGTGCAGCACAGTACTTTAATACTATGCTAGACACTCCATCATAACCATGAGAGTCCTTAGTCTTCAGTGATTTAATTACTGACCCAATATCCCTCTTACCTGTATCACAGAGGAGCATTTCAGACATCAAATTTGGAAAGGTGTTTGCCAAGAAAATTATATGATACCCTGTACAAATCAAATTTTTATTTAATTCACCAGCAATGCTCAGAAAAAGATTGTTAAATACTGTACATATATCTGATTTAGCAGCAACAGAAATATTTTTACTGCAAACCGACTTTACATCGTCGACCTTGTGCTGCTGACCAGACACTTCCTTCACAACTTATCATATGGTTTTGATTTTATCCTGTGAATTAGCTTTTCTATTTGCATACCACATACTCTTTGCCTTCCTAATAACATTTTTAAGCACCTTACAATACTGTTTGTATTGGGCTACTGTAGCTTGATTTTGACTACTGCTAACATTTTGATTTAATTCCTGCTTTGTTTTACAAGATATCCTTATCCCACTTGTCAGCCACCTGGGCTACCTATTACTGCTAGTACCCAATTTAGAACGTTATAATGGAAAGCAACTCTCAAAGAGCATGAGAAATGTGTTAAGGAAAGCATTATATTTATCATCTATGTTATCGGCACCATAAACATCCTGCCACTCTTGTTCCTTGACAAGGTTTAAAAAAACTCTATTGCTGTTAGATTAACTTTCCTACATAGTTTGTAATTAAGTATGACATTTGTTTAAGTACTAAAGCCTTATAGTGTTAAAATTTGTGCATCATGGTCTGAAAGGCCACTCGCCCTTTCACTGAGAGAATGCCCATCTAGTAATGAAGAATGAATAAAAATATTGTCTATGGGTGTGCTACTGTTCCCTGTTCCCTGCACCCTGGTTGGAAAAAAAAAAAAAAAAAAACACAGTCTGCATCAGATCATATGCATTTATGAGGTCTACCAACATCCTTTTCCTTGCACCATCATATACAAAATTAATATTGAAGTCACCACATATAACTAATTTCTGGTACTTCCTACAAAGTGAATCAAGAATCCTCTCTAGCTTGAACAGAAATGCTCTGAAGTTGGAGTTAGGGGACCTATAATCAACAACAATTACAAGTTTAGTTTCACTAAATTCAACTGCCCCTGCAATACATTCAAATATCCGTTCAGTGCAGTGTCGTGATACATGTATGGACTAACAGAATACTGTTTTTTTTTTACGTATATAGCCACTCCCCCACCCTGCAAGGAACTCCTTGAAAAACAGCCAGCTAATCTGTATCCTGGTAAAGGAAACCTCTGGATTGTAAAATTATTTAAGTGGTGCTCTGATATAGCAATAATGTCAGAGTCAACATCTATAAGCAGTTCCCTAACTTTATCTCTAATGCCTCTTATATTTTGATGGAATACGCTAATTACTACTCTACTTGGAAACATTACATCCTCAGAAGGTGAGCCCTTAGTTAGAGGGACTTCCTTTAAGCAGGTATACCTACAGGGTGTTTCAAAAATGACCGGTATATTTGAAACGGCAATAAAAACTAAATGAGCAGCGATAGAAATACACCGTTTGTTGCAATATGCTTGGGACAACAGTACATTTTCAGGCAGACAAACTTTCGAAATTACAGTAGTTACAATTTTCAACAACAGATGGCGCTGCGGTCTGGGAAACTCTATAGTACGATACTTTCCACATATCCACCATGCGTAGCAATAATATGGCGTAGTCTCTGAATGAAATTACCCGAAACCTTTGACAACGTGTCTGGCGGAATGGCTTCACATGCAGATGAGATGTACTGCTTCAGCTGTTCAATTGTTTCTGGATTCTGGCGGTACACCTGGTCTTTCAAGTGTCCCCACAGAAAGAAGTCACAGGGGTTCATGTCTGGCGAATAGGGAGGCCAATCCATGCCGCCTCCTGTATGTTTCGGATAGCCCAAAGCAATCACATGATCATCGAATATTCATTCAGGAACTTAAAGACGTCGGCCGTGCGATGTGGCCGGGCACCATCTTGCATAAACCACGAGGTGTTCGCAGTGTCGTCTAAGGCAGTTTGTACCGCCACAAATTCACGAAGAATGTCCAGATAGCGTGATGCAGTAATCGTTTCGGATCTGAAAAATGGGCCAATGATTCCTTTGGAAGAAATGGCGGCCCAGACCAGCACTTTTTGAGGATGCAGGGACGATGGGACTGCAACATGGGGCTTGTCGGTTCCCCATATGCGCCAGTTCTGTTTACTGACGAAGCCGTCCAGTAAACCAAATGCTGCCCACATGCATATCGCCGTCATCAATCCTGTGCACTATATCGTTAGCGAATGTCTCTCGTGCAGCAATGGTAGCGGCGCTGAGGGGTTGCCGCGTTTGAATTTTGTATGGATAGAGGTGTAAACTCTGGCGCATGAGACGATACGTGGACGTTGGCGTCATTTGGACCACAGCTGCAACACGGCGAACATAAACCCTAGGCCGCTGTTGGATCACCTGCTGCACTAGCTGCGCGTTGCCCTCTGTGGTTGCCGTACGTGGTCGCCCTACCTTTCCAGCACGTTCATCCGTCACGTTCCCAGTCCGTTGAAATTTTTCAAACAGATCCTTTATTGTATCGCTTTTCGGTCCTTTGGTTACATTAAACCTCCGTTGAAAACTTTGTCTTGTTGCAACAACACTGTGTTCTAGGCGGTGGAATTCCAACACCAGAAAAATCCTCTGTTCTAAGGAATAAACCATGTTGTCCACACCACACGTGCACGTTGTGAACAGCACACGCTTACAACAGAAAGACGACGTACAGAATGGCGCACCCACAGACTGTGTTGTCTTCTATATCGTTCACATCACTTGCAGCGCCATCTGTTGTTGAAAATTGTAACTACTGTAATTTCGAAAGTTTGTCCGCCTGAAAATGTACTGTTGTCCCAAGCATATTGCAACAAACGGTGTATTTCTATCGCTGCTCGTTTAGTTTTTATTGCCGTTTCAAATATACCGGTCATTTTTGAAACACCCTGTATCAGCTGACTTCAATCTAAAATAGGTGCAGCTCTAACACTAACTACTACAGGAATTTTTCCATGAGTGCCACCACCACCACCCCACCACCACCACCACTACCCACTACACTGTCACCTATAAGCTTAGCCAACCTCCCCTTCCCATACCTATTGAGGTGCAGGCCACGCCTAGTGAAACCCGATCTACTGATAGAGCCAACTGGCACCACTGAGATGTGATCCATGCCCTCTGGCATCAGCGCCCTCCCCAGACCCATGTTAACGCGTCTAACAGCCGCATTAAGTGAGGCCGATCATGGCGCTGAAACAGTTGCATGAAATGCACATTAGTGCCACCAGTTTGAGTAGCTGTGTTTACCAGCTCACCACCTACATCATATTCCCTGTCCTTATCAAGACTGTTCCCTGCTCCACCCACTATCACTACCTGATCCTCCTCCATAAAATTCCTACATAACTCCCCTATGCTGTCAGTCACTTGAGACAACCCTGCACCAGGTTTCACAATGCTAGTTGGTTGGTTGGTTGGTTGGTTTGGGGAAGGAGACCAGACAGCGTGGTCATCGGTCTCATCGGATTAGGGAAGGATGGGGAAGGAAGTCGGCCGTGCCCTTTCAGAGGAACCATCCCGGCATTTGCCTGGAGTGATTTAGGGAAATCACGGAAAACCTAAATCAGGATGGCCGGACGCGGGATTGAACCGTCGTCCTCCCGAATGCGAGTCCAGTGTCTAACCACTGCGCCACCCCGCTCGGTTACAATGCTAGTGACCTGGAATGTGCAGTATGCTACTGTTTAAGAGAAAAGGTAATTTACATGCAAATTCCGACTACAGTCTGTACATCATGGCTCCATTATTTGTGATTTCTGCTGTAACTCAATGCCACTGCCACTAATACCTGCATCACTCTTCTCAGCAGTGGGGAGAGAAAGTTGGAGAAGACTCACATGTTTCCTTTGTAAAGAAATGTTTGAAAGTGGAGTCTGGCATTTCTGATTTTGTATTGCTACCCTCAGTTTCTCTGTGTCTAGTAGTGACGGTCTTTATGTAATATCAAATTGTGTGTGTGTGTGTGTGTGTGTGTGTGTGTGTGTGTGTGTGTGTGTGTGTTTTTTTTTTCTTTTTTGGAGAGAGAATTCAATAAGATTTTGGTGCAGTTGTCATTGAAGGTGTTGCATTGTCATTTTGACAGCTACATGTATTTCATTTAGCATCTCTAAACCTACGGCCTTAACACTTTGTTTTCCACCTACTGTGCAGTACTTGCTCTTTCCCTGCATGTTTCTTTAGGGGACACACTAACATTTAGAGTCCACCCTCATCATGAGCTGCTTTATTAGATACATACCTATCCAGTGCTTAGTCTGCTATTCTCATAAATTTGAGGCACAATTCCTAAACATGCACATGCCTACAGATAAAGGACTTTAATAACACTTAAGATTGTACTTTGGCAATCATTATTTCTACAACTGCCACATGGTCACTGACTTTGGTTACAACATGGGTGTTCTCGGGGATAGCAGGTATATAAGTTACCTTTGGATCTAATACAATTCTGTCATGAGTAAGTTCCCAATCTATCTATTCTAGTTAGTTTTAAGAAAGACCATTTAGTATTGTTCTGAGGGATGGCTTGACATCCCCCAACTTGCTAAACTGTTATGATGTCAATTGATTGTTGCGTGATTGAAGTATCCTCCAGTGATGACAGCAGGATTGGGGACTATAAGTATCAAGGGAGTTTAGAATTTCCTGCAGTTTTTTGTTACATTTATGGTTGAGTCTGTTGATAAATGGAACGTATCAATTTTAAGTTTATGCCCATCTGATCTCACATGCAACTTTAGTTCATATTTCGGTAGTTTGAATATCTTGTCTGTTGTGACAAATACGGCACGTCCATTTTCTATTAGCCTACTGTTCTGAAATACACTTAGTTTTACTTCAAAATTCGCAATGTCAGTTTTGGATTTTAGCCAGCTTCTGTACCTAGTATTGTGTGAGCTTCATTGCTTTTTAAGAATGCGCAGAATTATAGTATTTTGATGCGAATGCTTCAGGAGTTTACCACTAGGACTTTTAAAAGAAATATAAGTTTTGCTATTCAGGCAACAAAATAACTGATGATGGTAGAAGAACGGATATAAAATGTGGACTTTGAATATAAAGAAAATAATTTCTGAACAAGAGAATTTTGTTAATACTGAATATACATTTAAGAGTTTTCTGAAGTAATGTGTTGAGTGCAGTCTCATATGGGGATGAAATGTGGGCAAAGTTTGGTCACAAACTGAAAATATAATGGGAATAGTTGATATGATACATTTTGAGCTAACAAGGAATGGTAAATTTAGCAGTGATGGGAAGTGTGGTGGTGTACAAATTGTAAAGAGAGATCAAGGTTTGACTACAGTGATCAGTAATTGGCAAAATTGCATTACAATTTCCAAGAAAAATAAGTTAAATTTAATTTTTCTGTTTCCTCCCATTTAATTCCAAGCTCTACACAAAAGAAACATTTTATACAGCTCACTGTTTGAAAAAAATCAATAATTCTAAATCTAGCACAGGGAGGGGTTCAACTACAACCACAATGTAATTGCATATTGTAAAAAGTGATAATTAACTTCAGGTTCTGATTCTACAGGATGGTTATAATTAAACTTTAACAACTTGAGCCAATGTAGATGTAAAACTATTCACCACACAGGTACACAACTTTATATAAATGATGTTCAGACTGTGCACAGCACAATTTGCATTATTAGTAGTTTTAGCCTCAGGACTTTCCATTAGGTGCTGGTACTGGTACGGCCATGTAGGTTTGAAACACAAGCATCAGTGCACATTACAGTTGCTAACAGTCAACATGGGCCTGGACAAGCACAGCAGGAGTTTACTCAAAGCCGTTTTATCGAAACAACAATAGTATCTCAGCTCTTCGCAAGTATCAACAAGTTACAGGTATGAGAAGTCCTCTTTCCACATTAGGGTTCAACGTGATTCAGAAGTACAGATTAATTGGAGATTTGGGAATTTCTCTTGTGCCACAAATTGTTGAAGTTAGTGTTGCCTTGGCTGAGAATGCTGAATGCAGTGTGTAATGTCCAAGCAATCCACAAGCGTGTCATGACAGCTAACATTCCATGGTCCACCATTTGGTAAGTAGGGTAAAATGCATCAGATGGTCTATGCGATTTAAGTGTTATTTACTTATTTACAGGTATAAATTTAATGTGACTGTGATAGTATGTGAACACAGAAATTATCAAATCAGCATAAGACTGGAATACTTCTCATACGGGGAACCCTCCGTAAGTCACTTTCTGACACACAAAACTTTGCAGGATGTAAAAAGGGATAAAATAATTTTTTGGATTAGGTGCCAACAATAAATAGTTTTTGAGAAAACGATGGTTTCACTGCAGGTTTTCAGTCTCCTTGTGGATGCAATGTGTAAAAGCGTTGGTAGCATAATGATTCTTTCACAGGTTCGAATTCTTGTGACCTATGTTCAAAATCATATTTTATGTTGTTCTTTTATTTATCCCTTGTTGTTGTGGAAGTATGTGACATCAATATTTTTGTGACATTATAAAATATGCTGGAATTCTTATTAGAAGCACACTTTTATCATCACAGATCTTATATAACTTTACATTATTAGCAGTAAATGAAAATGAAGATGAAAGTTTAAATATTTGAGTTTCCTTACACAAAGGGTTGTTTGTTGACGAAATCAGAATACTGACATGTTAATTAAAAGTAATGCCATTAAAATGTACACTGTTCTGTCAATGCAGTGGGTTATACTTTTAACTACAAGAGAAGAATTGAATTCTCTGATCACAGAGGTGCCCTATTCTCAATGCACAGCAGAGGAAGATGACAAGTAGAAGTGCGACATTTGCAGGTTCCAGCTTTTGAGAAAATGCTTTAATATGCATGGTGGTTTGCTGCGAAATTACTGTCAGATTGCGAAGTATTTAGCAGTGTTAACGAGGTTGCTTTTCCTACTGATATTCACATTGAAAAATATGACTGCAGCATGTGTGTCTTCACACACTGATTGTGATGTTCCGAATTTTTAAGCTTAGAATTTTTTTGTGATAAATTTCATGGGGAATGCATTTTGGAAGTAAAAATGTAAGCAAAAATTGGAATATTAGAATTTATATGCTATTTATTTTCAATTCATGTTAAAGACATAAACATAAAACTGGATTTCAACATGGGGGAGGGGGTGGTAAAACTTCAAATGTGCTCTTAACCATCATGCTACCAATCCACTTTTTTTTGGGGTTGCCTAATAGACTAACTGTCTCTTCTCAGAAACTACAGAGTGTTGGCACCCAGCTGAAATAGATGTTCCTCTATTTTCACCCTTCTTTCATCCTTTTCGGCCGAGTTTTGAAACAGTCCATTAAACCATTAAGTGCACCACAAACATTTAATACAAAAACTTATCTGTAAAAAAATGAGCTTTCCATCAATATCGTCCATCCACTTTATCAGGAAAGCAACAGATTTCCAAAAAAAAGTAACAATGACACAGATATAATGTAGTGGTGCCCACTACATTAGCAAATACATTGGCATAGGATCAGTTTGCATCACAATGCAGAACACAGGATATTCTCCTAAGCAGTCTCTTTATATCTCCATCAGTCTGGTTTACATTAGTTAATATCTTATGTTTAAGGTCCAAAATTGCAACACTGTCACGGCAAGTAGAATCTGCAGGCAACTTCTGCAGCCCTCTGCGATGACAGAATCATTTTAAATTCTTTATCTCCTATAAAAATTAATGTATAGTATTTATCTCTCTCTATCTCCAGGCATGTAAATTAGAGCCAAAGTTTTGTCAGTTACAAATGAAATTGTCTTCTCTAGGAAACTGGTTAAACTTATCACACAGTTTCTCTAAAACTACTGAACTCATTTAAATACATTTTTTGTAGATTAGCAACAAATCGTTCCAAAGTTACGTGCCACATTAGCTTCAGAAAATGGCTTGTTCCTGCAACTCTGAGACTTCCGTACAATTTAGACCTCTACGGTATGTCAAAATTCTATTCTTAATTACAATTAGAGTTGCACTTATGGTTTTCCTATTTAAAAAAAGTTTGTGCCTTGAAATGTTGTCTATTTGAGAACTGGCAGGTAAAATGCTTTGCACAGCAACAGTGACAATACAGTGGAAGTGGACGAGGTCAGAAGAGCTCCCATTAGTGTACTGGTGGTGGGACCAGTCCAGCTCACTAGCTGTTCAATTCCAACAACTTTAAATCTCATTGTAAAGTTGTTGACAACAAATTCTAAGTCCCACAGCCTCATTGATTGAGTCTTAGTAGTTTGAAGTATGGGCTACAATCAGTATCTGCTCAAACAACGTATTCCACTTATTTGTATGGCTGTGTTCAGCAACAGCATTTTTTTTCTAGATTTCTGTACCTAATGTGGCACTGATGTTTATTACAGTGAAGGGGAAATGATTTAAGTAGACTGTCACATGTAGATGGCTTGCTGAATTGTGCAAAATCCAGGTTTGCGGACCATTTGAATGTGACATTGATCAATGCTGGACTGCATGGGAACTTGAGGACAGGCATATTTGTCATCAAGGTTCTAACTGACCACTTCCACACATCAGATGGGAATTTCCTAGTCTTGCTGCTGCCACCTAGTCCAGCTGCTGCTAGTCTCTGACCAATGGTGCAAGATGACACGGAATGTTGCACAGAGTTTATTACTTATTCTCACATGGCAGGTGCAGATGACCCTACCAGGGCAAGTAACACTAAAAACAGTAATGTGTTCCTGTGGCCGTTCATACCTGTCAGAGAATTTCACCTGTAATTATTTACATATCCATATATGTTGTGTATGTGGACACATTTACACTGACTTGCAATCAAATCTTCTGGGCGCTTCACTTTTCTTCTCAGCCAATGTATATTAAATCATGTAGTACCAAAATACCAGAAATTAAAGTTGCATATACAAAAATAGAAATAAGGAAAAAAGTAAACTCACAAGTTTTTCAGCACATTCAAGTGTCTCAAACGTCCGACAATCGACATCCATGCTACTGGCATTAAGCTTCAGAGTATTTACAGCAGTACTAAGTACTTTCACATCGATGAGTGGCAAAGACACTTTGGTATTGTTCCATTTCAACTCTGAAAAAATAACATGTATAATAATAATTATAATAATAAACATAGTAATAATAATAAGAACAACAACAATAAATATTAACAACAACCAAAGGAGGGAGGGAGAGGGAGGAGGGGGAGGGGGAGGGACAGGGACAGATCGAGAGAGAGAGAGAGAGAGAGAGAGAGAGAGAGAGAGAGAGAGAGAGGGGGGGGGGGGGGCTAAATGAAGAAACTCTTTCTTTCAGTAGATATTTTCTTTATCACCCTTTATCAAGTCTTCCACCACAGGCCATGAACGTATACTTGTCAGTAAATTTATTTCATTACCGCATTTATTGGAATACATTGTACCACTTTTGTATGCTCCTGACTCTTGAGTCTGCTGCACCAGCTGTTGTGAAGTACAGCTTTTCGTGCTGTGAGAAGTAGACAACACACCAAATAACATTGTTTTAAAGGTTCTTGTGGACCCTGGAAAGCCCATTTACCAATAACTTAGTGATTTTACAGACTTTCTGGGAAAATGTTTAATCACTTTTGGATGTACCTGACATCTTGTGGTAGAACATTGTACCAGGTGGACAAAGAATGCTACAACAATCCAATTGTTTTTGTGGGATCACTACGGTTGTCATTTGTGAAATTGGAAAAAATTCCTTTGTTTCTACAGTAGGAAATACACTTACCACCACAATAACAACTCACAAGAGTCATGTGAGAGATTCATGCCACCATAGTTTTTGGTCCTTAATCGCAAAAATAAAATTATCAAAAAATATAGTCAATTGATCACAATTCTAATATGATACAAAGAGAAATTAACTTCATTGAGTTCTCACGAAGGATGCAACCAAGAAAGAGTTAATGTATGCCAACCAGCTACTGTCTAACAAGTAGTGTTTTTTCCTTCTCTACACTGACAGCAGTTAACAGACAAGCAAAAAGTTTTACATCAACAGATTTTAATATTTGTCACAGTGTTGCTGTCATGTGATATACCTTTCTATACAAGATTATTTGGGTACAGAATGCAATAAGGCAGATACTGCAAATCTGGAATAAATGCAAGACTGGCTCTCACCTGTAGCTCATATATAAGCATGTTCACTTACAAACAAAATCTTTAGTATTACAATGCAGAAAATGTTCCAATGGAAAATCAGGCAAAATAAGGGAAAGTTGACCACTCACCTACAGTGTATCGATGCATGGGGCACAGAAACACACAAAAGCTTTCACAAACGAGCTACTGAGTTCTAGCTCTTTTTAAAGCAACAGTACACACATTCACACACACACAACCCACAGACACCCATCCGCATACTAACAAGCCCACAGCAAGACCAATATGACAAATGTTCGTCCTGGCGGACTGTTAACAGAATGTGTATGTGTGTGTGTGTTTTGAGTGACAGTTACATATAGCTGAAGGATGACAGAATATGTATGAGGACGTGCTGAAAAGTAATGCCTCTGAATTATTTATTCTGTCCTAAATATCAGTTGAGGTATTACATCTCCTGCACATTACTCTGCTGATTTTTACACTTCACTGACACAAGTTGCAACCCTCTGCTGCAAGAGGGTGGGTTGGTTGGTTGGATGATTAAAGAGACCAAACTACTATTGTCAGCAGTCCCTTTTACCTTTAACAGACAGGTCTACATGACTGTAGATCAGAGATGGCCTACCATGCAAAACCCAGGGGAAGAAAACTACAAGGTCTACCAAAGGTCAACAAAGGCAAGAAAAAAGGACACAAAAGAAGAGAGGGAGACATAGGAATAAAGGCATGCAAGGTGCCCCATCTACAGAGCACAGCTGAAGCCCCCTAAAGCAGAGTGCAATGAGGTGACATATGCCCCTCACCCCTGAGAAAGAGATGGACACGTTAGACAATGTAAGAGGAAGGAGGAAGAGTAGAAGAGCAGGCAGGGAGAGGACCAGGCTGGACCACAAATCCCAAACAACTGCAGCCCTGTCTGGGCAGAGGAGGTAACAGAATATTCTGCCAATCCCTCAATGGGCTGATAAGGTTAAATAGCCATTCCTTAAAGAGAGTAGAAAAATCCCCCTTAACGAATAAAACATAAAACCAAGTCAGTCGCTGAGGCATCGTCTCCCAACACCAGGGGTAACGAGTCTGGGATACTAAGGAGTCTGCCACAGGGTGGCGAGGCTGAGACAGTCCAGCAAAATGTGGACCATTGTCAAACGGAAACCATGATGACAGTGACGTGGGTCCTTGAGATAGAGGAGATGACCATGAGTTAGCCAAGTATGGTTGATGTGGAGCTGGCAAAGGACGATAAAGAGTCCTTGTGAGTGGCCTACATGGAGAATTTCCACGGATTCGGGGTCTCCTTTATCACCTGTAATTAGTTAGGTGAAGTCAGGATGAGACATTCCGAATTCTGGATTCCTAAAACTTGATGGTGTAATAATGAATGGAGGTCTGTTTCCTGAATACCGAACTAAGAGTCAGATAACTAGCAGAGACCAACCTACTAGGTTTGATGTGTTTGGTCAGGCTATCAGCAAGTTCATTCACCAGGATTCCAATGTTGCCCAGGATCCAGATGAGATCACAGTGTCCACATTGTTCAAGAGCATACAAGGAATTCTGGATAGCAATGACCAAGAAGGGACAGTGAGAGTAATGATGGTCAACTGCTTCCAAATTGCTCGCCGCAGATGAGAAAGGATTCAACAGAGCAGGAACAGATATATTCAAGAGCATGAGAGATGGCTACCAACTCCGCAGTGACAACACTACAGCCATCTGGCTGGGAGCACAGTTCAATATGACCCACTTGAGTATAGGACTACGTGACCAGCAACCATTGAGCCATCAGTATGGATTACTTCTGAACCCCAGAGCATGTCAAGGGTGGAGAAAAATTGGTGGTAGCAGGCCTCTGGATGAACCGAGTCTTTCCGACCTTTGATAGGTCAAGACAAAGCTGTGACTGACAGGTGGACCTTGAAGGTGTGGTGAGTGGGCCTGGAGGATACGTAGTAGAGGATACAATTGGAGTTCAGACAGGAGGGAGCAGATATGGATTGTGATTGTAATCCATGATGTGGAATGCCATTGCGGGACGTGGATTTATGTGAAACTTCCTGGCAGATTAAAACTATGTGCCGGACCGAGACTCTAACTTGGGACCTTTGCCTTTCGCAGGCAAGTGCTCTACCAACTGAGCTACGCAAGCAGGACTCACGCCCCATCCTCACAACTTTACTTCTGTCGGTACCTTGTCTCCTACCTTCCAAACTTTACAGAAGCTCTCCTGCGAACCTTGCAGAACTAGCACTCCTGAAAGAAAGGATATTGCGGAGACATGGCTTAGCCACAGCCTGGCGGATGTTTCCAGAATGAGATCTTCACTCTGCAGCAGTGTGTGCGCTGATATGAAACTTCCTGGAAGATTGAAACTGTAAAAGTTTGGAAGGTAGGAGACCAGGTACTGGCAGAAGTAAAGTTGTGAGGACGGGGCGTGAGTCGTGCTTGGGTAGCTCAGTTGGTAGAGCACTTGCCCGCGAAAGGCAAAGGTCCCGAATTCGAGTCTCAGTCCGGCACACAGTTTTAATCTGCCAGGAAGTTTCATACACTCCACTGCAGAGTGAAAATCTCATTCTGGTGGATTTATGTGCTTAGAAAAAGGCAATAGTTGTTTGGATGCTTATGGTAGCTGAGAATGCGTGTAGCATAACTGACAAGCTGCTGTTGGTGCCTGATATGCAACAGAGGGACTCCAGTGTCAAGAAGTAAGCTGTTCACAGGACTAACTCGAAAGGCTCATGTCACACGGCAAGCCCCTCAATGGTGTATCAGATCCAGTACCCACAATGCTGAGGGGTGATGGTGAACTGTAAGCCAGACTAATAATCAAGACAAGATTGTATCAGGGCTTTGTAAATCTACAAAAGGGTAGTGCAATCTGCAACCCAGCTGGTGTTACTCAGGCAGTGAAGTGTATTACGGTGCAGCCAGTACTTTCACTTCAGCTGGCGAAGATGGAGAATCTATGTCAACCAAGCACCGTAGACCAGTCCTAAAAAGTGATAAGTCTTCATCACATTTCGTAGTTGGTCGGTGAGGTAAAGCTCTGGTTGTGGGTGAATGGTACAACATCACCAGAGCTGCATAACATGAGTCTTGGAAGCTGAAAACCAAAAGACATAGCTTAGGGCCCATCCATGCACCTTTCAAATGGTGCCCTGCAGTCAATGTTCAGCAACAACCACACTAGAAGAGCAATAGTAGTGGCCAAAGTAGTCAGCACACAAGGAGGGCGATACTGAGGACCCCACAGCTGCTGCTAGACCATTGATGGTGAGGGGACACTCCATGCAGAGGCCCTGTGGGACCCCATTCTCTTTGATTTGGGGGTACTAAGGCAAGCAGCAACCCAAACCCAGAAAGTACGGTGCGACAAGAAGTTCTCGATAAAAATCGGGAGTGAACCACAGAGACCCCACTCTTGTAAAGTAATGAGGATGTGGTGCCATAAGCCTTATGCAGGTCAACAAAGACAGCTATAAGGATGGCACACTCCAGGTAAACCGGCCTGTCGGTAGTGGAACAGTCCTGGCGAACACCACACTAGGACAGGGCCCGATCATTCCCAGGACTTGAGGAGTCAACACAACCAGCAACTTACCATGCATTCAAGCAAATTACAGTGAACATTGGTGAGACATACTGGGCAATAACTGTCCACCTCTAGAGGGCACTTACCTGGCAGCAGTACTGGGACAATGATGCTTTCTTGCCATTACGATGGGAGCTCTCAATTGCACCAGATGTGGTTAAAGAGGGCAAGTATATGGCACTGACAATCCACCAATAGGTGGATGATCATTTGGCTGTGGACATGGTCCGGCCCTGGGGCTGTATCAGGGTAGTGGGCTAGGACACTGACTTAATTCCCACTCACTGAAAGGAGCATTATATGGCTCCAGGTGGTGTGTAGTCAAAGTTAATTGCTTTCGCTCCATCTGCTGTTTTTGGACGCAACAGACAGGTTGATAATTCTCAAAAGAAGAGTCTTGAGTATAATGAGGAGCAATATGATCAGCGACAGAGTCTGGGTCAGGGCAGACAGGTAATATGAAGTAAGCCTGCAGGTGTCTGGTATCCAAAGAGAAATCTGATCTTAGCCCAAACCTGTGAAGGAGAGGTATATGGTCCACTGGTTGAAACCTACCATCCCCAGCATTCTGGCTTTCATTGTTTTATTCAGTGGCAGTCCTGGGCACAGAGCTGATTATAGGTAATGAGGTGCTCCGTCAATGGATGCCACTTATGGTATTTGAGAGTCCACCTACAATCTCTAATGGCTTCTGCAATTTCTGATGATTACCAAGATATTGTCTTCCATCAGGGTGGGCCCGAGGAATAGGGATCACTAAGTCAGCTGCCAAAAGAATGGCTGTAGTTGTATTTTGGAGTGCCTCATTGGTATCTTCATGTAGCGGGTAGACAAGGGTGACAGCTGAGACAAAAGCACTCCAGTCTACACTGCTGAGAGCCGATCTGGCATTGAGGGAGGGACAGGAAGATTGGGAAGTGGTAACTACCATACAGGTCATCATGGACTCTCCACTGTGTGGATGGGAGAAGAAAAGTGAAGCGGACGCAAAAGTAAATGGCCAAGAAAGTTCTGTGTAACACACTGAAGTATGTGGAGGCACCAGTATTCAAGAGGCAAATGTCAAGTTGTGCCAGTAAGTTTTTAAGGTCTTTACCACAGCCAGTGATCTTTGTTCCACCACAGAAAGGGTTATGGGCACTGAAATCATCAAAGATTAGCAGACATGCCAACTTTCGAAAGTGAAAAATCAGGAGAATTTTAGCATTTATCCTATTGTGAATTACAACACATCCCTGACAACGTTGCAATAATTGAATACTTGTACCTGGCGCACCCATATCGTTTCGCAATTTCAGAATCTGGAAACATTTTGCGAAACAAAGGCCCAGTGTGTCGGCACAGTTTATAGTCAAGTTATGCTCTACAGTAAATGAGGTAAATAAAGCCTCGGCATTTTTCACAGAATCTACATTTTGGGGTTTACACGAGAAGTCAAGTTTCTGGTTCTGTTCCACACAATGGACACTCTCCTTTTGTTTTTTAGTTTTCACATGTTTAAGAATGCCACATTTCCCACCATGAGCCACTGAAAAGTCACATCTACATACACTACAAAATGCGTAAGTTTGTCCCTTCCTCGACTCACTTAAACATGGAAACTCTTCCTTATACACTGCATCGTATTTCTTCGCCATTCTGCATGAAAAATAATCAACACCTCCATGATACGCAGCCAGCAACTACTACAGAGTACACAAATCGCGCAGCAGAACCGAGAACACAATGGTCCTACGTTCTAGACAATGGTCTTGTAGCAATGATGCCAACCCTGGTGCACTGTTTCCCCCTATATTGCACTTCAAATTCCCCTAAATAATTTGTCACACTGTCAGGTAAGCGAGCGAGCGGGGGGGAGGGGGGGGGGTTTGGGACACGGTAAAAGGGAGTCAAGTATGAAATTGTCGAGTGGAGGGGCGGGGAGGGGAGGGTAGTAACCCTAAACATTTTCCCCCCCTGAAACATTTATCCCTCTAACTTCCCCCTAGGCAGCTTAATTCCCCTTGCAGAAAGAACAACACTAATCACTTTGCTAGGAACGACTATCGACTACTCCTTGTCCACGATAACTTTACAATTGTGCTGATGCTACCAGAAGCGGGGGAAATTCGCACTGGTTGAAAGATATTCATTTGTCTCCGAACGCTGCCAACGATAAGTTCCTTACTTCCTTGTAGATACGAAGTGCGAGCTACGCCTACTGCCGCTCCCGATAGCCACCACACGAATCTTCCAAGTTAACATAGACAAGTAACAGCCATACATTGTCATCCACCTATATATCGAAGGCGCAGGATTTTCAAATAGTAGGGAAAGTATTGAAACTGCTCTGAAAATCAGGAGATCGGTCTTCACGGTTGGGAGATCGGGAGGAAGAAGGAAAAATCTGGAGTCTCCTGCTTCAATCAGGAGAGTTGGCATGTCTGGATTAGGAAAAGGGGGGGGGGGGGGAGCTGAGAAACCAATGCAAACAATATGTTCCGAGACACTTCACCATCAGGAAGGAGGTAAACACTGCAAATGGTAATGTTCTGAAATGCCCTTACTAAACAGCCACAGCCCCCATAGGTGTATTAAGAGGCCCAAGTTTGCTACATACAGTGTCCAGAACATGTGTGTGAACTCCACCTGACATCTTGTCATAGGTAGCATCCATGAAGAACCAAGGTAGGTGTTGTTAGAAACCAAGTCTCCTGAAGGGCAATACAGAAGGCAGGGGAAATGTGTAAAAGATGTCTTAGCTCATCCAGGTGGTAGAAAAAGCTGCTACAATTCCACTGGAGAATAATGTTGTCAATGTACTGTGAGGCCATAAGGGACCAAGGGGGCAGGTTTAGGGGTTATGGCATCAATACACACAGGTTCCAGGTTCTGTTGTGTGGTGCAAACCAAGGCGCCTGAGGCTGCTAGAATCTCTGCCTCGGACACAAGCACAGGTGGGATCTGGGGTTGTGGGAGCCACCGGAATCTCCTCGTTGGAGGACTACTACTTATCTTTCCCCTCCTTAGAAGATTTGGATGGTTAAGAGGGCTTCTGTGAATCAGTGTCAGGTAAAGATGTTGATCACAAAGCCCTTCGACCAGCAGGCGGTGGCTTCTTCAGCCACTGGCTGGTATCCAGTTGTAGTCCGGCTGAATCCTTGGAAGGAACTGTGGCAAGAGAAGCCAAAGGAAGGTGATTTGTCTCCAGCTGGAAGGTGGGGGACCAATGTCCCTGGTGGGTGGAAAGCCAACAATCCCAAAGTAGGTTCTAACAAACAATCTTATCACTTATTCTGGAACTATTGCCGCCAGTGTCAAAACTTATTCTCTGGTTAATTTCGTCACCGGTTTAGTGTTCGTACAACGCGTTTTCCACGCTACTCCCAGAATGGAACATTAGGGGCTGCTAGCTGGGACTGTATAACTGGCCCTTAGCAGTGTAGTGGTCTGGCCAAACATTTTCTGTCAAAATTTCATTTTCTTGGACACACGGAGGAGACAATACGCAATCTTTGTTGCCCATTATTCCTGTTAGTCGTTTTTTCCACTCTGGTAGTCTGAATCTATGGAATTCGCTGGTAGTTATAACAACGCTGATCATTTGCAAACCCAAACAACCCCATAAACAGCGACTGGCATTCATCCGTTCGGTTTTATTCCGCTCAGCTCGTATAGACCTGTCCCCATTTGTCTGCAGGAAAGTTTATTTCTAGATGCGACGGGGATTCCCCTGGCAGAGACATCACGTACACTATGCACACATTCAAAAATCAACTTACAATTCTGTGTGATTGATGTCTTAAGCAAGTCCACTCCACATGTGTGTCCAAAGTCTTCTAATGCCTTTTCCAGGATTGCTTCTGCTACATACTTGTGTCCCTTGCATGGAAATAATGTCTTATCCAAGAAGATTATAACCAGGGAATGTGCCTCTTCTGTGTCTTCTCCCAAGAACTGTTCAGTTTCCTTAGATCTGAAGGAGAGTTGTCTACAACATCCCACAGTTCATCATGGACTAAGTAAGCCTTCATGACAAATTTCCACACTGAATAACTTTTGCACCCAGTCAGCTTTTCAGCCACTGACAGTCTAGGTGATGCTCTATCACTCATTTTCAGACCTCTGTGTATAAAATAAAAAGCAGGTGGTGAAGACAAAAAGCCATCGACACACACTTAACTTCCCGACCCACACTGTATTTCTATGCAAGACTTCTGTTTTTAACATTTACAAAAACACTGCTTTCACACCTGTGCCCATAATCTTTTTGATGAGAATTTTTTTGTATAATTAACATAATAGCTTTGTAAAAGACTGAGGTTTTATTCAATGGAAAAAGCAGTACATGCACAACAGAAACCATATTTCTACAAACACAGTGCAACCACAGAGAACAATAAAAACAAGGAGTAAATGGAAAACTCAATATTAGCAACAGCAACTATGACTATTAAATTCAACTTGGTAATATGTACAGATAATTGATTTTGAAAATCATAATAAGTTAATCATAAGTTCTTTTACTTACATATAAATACACTTGTTACATTAAACTGCAGTTTTATAAATAATGCTTCTTTAAATAGGTACCAACTGTTCAGTCAACACTGGAACAGTTGGTGTTCAAAAAAGCATTATTTTATCAAATTTGTTGCAAGTTTCTCCACTGTTCCTGTATCAAGATTATTTTTAATTATGTGGCTGCCTAACACTCAACATCTCGTGATTTTGTATTACTTATTCTATTAGCAATCTTATGCAATAAAATTTACCCGATTCGATAATTTTCTGTGACTCCTCCACAAGATTCATTACTTCAGCAGCACAAAACTCGCCTCCATCTGCTTTTGTCACTAAAGAAAACAAAAAACAGAAATTATTGTAATTCTGACTTCTCAAGAATTCTGTCTCAAGTAAATAAAAGATATACATAATGTTAAAATAGTTAAGTTCAGACAGTAACTTCTCTATTAATAATCTGTATGCTTATCAAGTTTGGCACCTAAGAAATCATTGTCAGTTTAAGCTTTAACCAGTTCATATCTTGTACTAAACTTTGAGCAGTGGCAACCTTTACTGTTGTTTATCCATTTTGCTCTATTTATTCCCCTTGTTCAGTGAATGTCATTTCATTTATTCTTTCCTTTCAATAATTGTTTTTTAATTACACAAGCATCTAATGGGAGCTGTATATAGATGATCCAAAATTTGTGCACTCTGATGTCTAAGTGTGATTCCTTCCATGTTAACAGTACAAAAATGTCTTACAAAATTTTGTTCTGTGCTTGTTTTTTTTTTTTTTTTTTTTTTTTTTTTTTTTTTTTTTTTTTTGTAGAAAATAGATGTCAAAGAAAAGAAATTTAGCAACACAGCAATCTCATGCAAGGCAAGCACCTTCATTCAATACTGTGTAGCTCTGTTGCTCAGTTAGTGTAGTGAGCAGAGCTACATGTTAGAAGACTGAAGTTCGATTTTGATTTGTCCAATAATGCAGTAGCACGCATGTTTCCTAAATGATACCTATCCATAAGTTCCTACATTCAGAAAGAGCGGCAAGCTATAATATTTAAAATACAAAATCAATGATAGCATATCTTCCACAAAACATACATAGTCTTCAGAGCAGATGATCACACCAATCTTGCTGCATCTCCATACATTTATGACTCCCTGGATCATGCTCCCTCAACTCAATGCATCGTAGCTGCATCCACAATTACAAGACCAGCATGGACGAATGCTATAAGTTCAATCATACATCATATCCATGGGAAAGTGCATGTAATAGTGTAACATCGTTACTAATGCACATGAACCCTCTTACAGGTGTTTTTGGTGGCGCTTTTACACATGGAGTTATACACTGAGTTTCTCAAACTGATGTAAAGGTTGCCTTGCCACTTTTGGATATTGGGTGTAATTTATTGACACTTAAAATTTTCTTTCATATGCGTAGCAGCAAGCAGGCTACAGGCTCTGGAACCTAGCACGAGTTCATGTAGTGCCTACGTGACCAACCAAGCCTGTCCCTTCAGAACGGAAGTGGTTCTTTCTGGTTGAAACTGCCGACAAGGTACGCTTTCAGCTCTCTGCTGAGTGCACTAAAAGTGCCCACCGCACCAACTACCCAATAGGGAGAAACGAGAAAGAGATAATTTGTTATTTTGAGAGGTGGCATGAGCCCCCTCTCATATTTCTATCTTACGATTCTCCTCTCTAATTGCATGAGGTGGGAAGTTGCTATTCCTTCACACGCGGACTTCCCATGCAGCGTCTCCGTCACCAGGGTGGTCCAGTGACAGGCGGGCTCTTCTGACTTTGAAAGGGTAAGCCGACAGGTGTGAGGGGTCGAGTGAATGCTTTCCAGACGCCGACATTGTCAAGAGGCACGCCCGCAGAGGCCGGAAGTAGCGGCTGGGCTAGAGGTTCCGTTACTTCGCAGAAACTTAGCGAAAACACTTTCTGGCGGGCTACCAGCGAGGCGTGGGAATGACTTGTGTACCCAGGCAGTTGTGGCGGGAAAATTCCTGCGCTTTCTTCAAAATGGTAACTGTGATTGGCTTGCTCAGGGCATAGCTCCGTGACGTAGCAAAATCAGCGAAGAAATTGGCGCCAAGAATCTCCATTGGTGGAATGGTAGTGTTCCGGCAATGTAGTGGAATTTTCCGCCGGTTTTCGAGTTGCTGATTGGAACGTTTAACCACGGCCACTGTCGTGGGGGCGGGAATGTTCTGTGTTCGGCCTGTACGGGTGCTCTAGGTAGTCGGCTCTCGCCTTTCGGTCGAGGACGTCGAAGCAACCAGCCATCACCTCCGGTACGCCAGATCGTGTTCTGGGAGATAAGAAGACAGTTTGGTAATGTATGTCCGCAGCACCGGCAGATAGGGATTTTCCTAGGTGATAATCAGAGCTCAGCAGAGCGCGCCTGTTCGTTTTTTTTCTAACTTTGTACTGTCTTGAGTACCAGCAATTATTGTTAGGTTAGCTGTCTGTCTCCCTTAAGATTTGAGTGGCAAGGAATTGGCTCCACATACCACTTCGTCTTAAACCTCACAATCTAGTTCAGGGACAACTTCACCTTCACAGTGTTTGTATGAGTATCCAATTTGAGCCAATTTGATTTATTGTAAATGTTTATGTGTTTTTGTTTATTATTTTGTGTTTAGTCTTAATAAATCCTATTGTTATTTTGGACAGAACTTTCATTCTATTAATCGGTAGAGCAACCCATCATTTCTCTCTACGTAATGAAACCTTCCTTTATTTAACTTATTTATCAAATTAAATTATTGCAGGTGCCAAACTCTTTTCTACTCCACTTGCAGGGTCTATTACAGTCAGTTCGCGTTTCTTTTTAATCCTTGTGCAACAGCAAAAGTCGGAGTTAGAATAGGGGGGCCTTAGAGCATCATTTATATATGTAGATTCTAGAATTTAGTGTTAAATTCACTGATAGCCCCGGCACCTCGCAACTTGACCCATCCTGGGAGGAAGAGGACTGAATTTGCTTTTTGAGTTCCAGCCACGGTACAGAGTAGTGGACACTCTCGGCTTCTAGCTTTAAGGCAAAAAAGATGGCCTCATACCAACTGCTTCCGTCTCTGCTCTCTTTGACCAGCCAGTGGCTGATAAACATTAACCATCACTTAACATTTCCAGGCTGAGATGCCATGGTCCATACATAAGACTGTCCCCTGACATTTTGCCTTCAACTGTGTAAAGCATCCTCCGAGAACAAGCAGTTCGCCGATTGTCCTCGGAGGATGCCTTTCGCAGTCGAGGGTGAAATGTCGGGGGAGAGTTATGTATGGACCACAGCATTTCAGCCCGGAAGCATTAAGTGATGACAACACCTGCCATGAAAGTCTTCATTCTATGAAACGTTAACCACCTTTGTCTCCTTCCTAGTTCCATATTTTGCTTACACCCAAACTGGCGGACACACTTACAGTCCAGCCTGGACAAGCACTTTTGTATTCCATAAATTACAGAGAATATAACGATCTGCATTAACTATCTCTATTCATTTCAAACTGTCTCGCTTCTGGTGCTTACACTCCATCCCTCTCCCATCTCTGATACTGGCCACCTCAACACCAGGTGTGGTCTGCACACCGAACATTCCCTGACAAAGCCAGCAGTGTGAAGATTTTCAGGGCACATTGGAAGTACTTTTGGACAAACAGAACAATGACAAATAATTAATGGCTTGCAATAGGCGTCAAATAGCATATAATGTTTGGAGTGTATGCAGAACTGGGCCCCTGGTACTCTTGTTCTGGCACGAGTATTACACCCTGCAGATTGCTGCTCCTTACTCTTGCAGGCGCTCTTCCTTTGGAGACAAACAGCTATGCATCCCGCCAGTACCTCTTGTGCTTTTATTCAGTGCTGATTGCAAACATTTTGTTTATAGGCTCAATGCTTACAAGCACCATGTGCAACTGCTGCCATGGCTATCATGTATTATCTTACGCCTGCAAACATGCGATTCTTGCAGAGTCTGCAGACATTACACTGCCGCAGCGTACTTAACCCATGGTGCAAGCCACAGTGGACAGCTGTAGTCACAGCTTCAGTCTAGGCCACTCATGCTGGTTGCTATGCATCCCATCTATTGGACCACAGTCGACTCTGAACCACACCACACTGCTCTGTTACACCATCCAGAAGCCTTCAGCACTCTCCCCAGGACCCAGTGCTATGTTGTGTTTGGGCATCTGAGTTTACAAGATGACCTGTGTGGAGCACAACAAACTCTGTTGCTGCTCATATTGATCAAGGACGATCATTTCTGTTATCATTTACTTACGTGGAAGTTTACTTTTTTGGTGGTGAGACTGCAGTAAATATTGTCTAATGTGGAATCATCAATCATTGCATGCAATACAGACTACCATGCAACCTAAGAATGTAAAAGTAGTGACGAGGATTCTCAGTTTTTGTTCCGCAATGCCGACTTCGTGGTTCACGGGGTCGTCTCTCTTTCGTGCTTCTCTGACTTGCAACCATGCGGTGGCTGCCCTTTGCTGTCTCTACTATCGTTCCAGTTACATACTATGCATCGCGACATCGAGGACATGCAGTGCAATGCCACATTTGTCCTGTGCAACAGTCTGCTCACCCAGCCCCATCACAGAAACCAATGCCACGGCCTGAGCAATCCTTCCGCAGCAGCACCTCACCCACTAGGCTGTTTCCCATTCTCCAACACTGATGCAGCAATGTTTGATGCTCCAGGTCTTCACTACCACCTTGGAGCTATGGTTGGCTTTCATCGACTATATTTAGTGTTCTTTTGTTGCCTGCGCCATCACTGAAAACTCCTTCCAATGAGCTCTTCTCCTTGCCTTGCCTGGCTTTTTGACCTATTGCCCTCTTTCGTCCCTTAATCCTGGAGTCGAACTTTCTAACCTTTCCTATGCTCAGTAGAGTGGCTGGCTCCTGTTCACTATGCTGGGCACAACAAATCCCGTGCCCATGTGCACTCTCTCCCGTCCAGTGCTGATTCTCTGTCCTCTCTGGTCTCTTAGCTCAATACACCCATTTGTGCTTCCCATTTACACCTGTCATGTCTTCAGTCACCTTCGGCATCGTTGTTGCCAGTCCCGACACCAGCACTGGCACTCCCTACTGCTGCACCACTGTCTCTGCCCACTCCTGCGCCACAGAGGTGACTGTTCTGTCACCAGTTCTTGTGACGAAGGCTCTAGTGTCACTGAGCCATTCACCACTGACTCACCCAGTGTTGTGAGCCACAGCATCACTCTCTCCAGTCAATGCTGGTATTGCCTAAAGCTCTGGGACTACCAACACACCTGCCACCAGTACCTCTGCTGTCTGCTCCAGCAGCACATTCTCATCCAGCATTGTCCCAGTGGCTGCCACCCTCTCTGACTACAAGCCCAACGGCACTGCTGTCCTCCATCACCCTCAACTTTGGGGATGTAGCCATGGCCAGCAACCCTCATGCAGGTCATGCCCAATATCATTCTGCGTCCAATTCGCCTTCTGTTCTGCCTTTGTTTTCCACTTCTTGAGCCTCTCCCCCTCTTTTCCTGTGCCTCTGCCCTCCCAAGTGCACTTCTGTGCACTTCGACGCACCGTTGGGGCCCCCACTGCCGTCAAATGAGCCCACCGTCTGTCTTTCGTGCCTGTTCTTCACACCTCTCATTTTTAGCAGTTTTCTTTGACACCAGACTGTTGTGATCAACAGACATGCGGCAGTATTGTTTTGCCACCCATGGCCTCACTTTTGTTGGCCCCTATCCTCTCATCCACAATCCTTTGCTTGTGTTTCGACTGGTGTGAGCTCTAGCACGCAAAAGCACACCGCCATACATTCCTCGTTCTGTCTCACACAGATGTGACATCAGAGATTGCAATTGTTTCCTTGTGTCCCCTAACTACCAAATCACATACCTTCACGATTCCTCCTGTTGCCTTGGCACCACATCTCAAATCCTGCTTTTCTTTTTCGACAGGGGAGACTCCAGTACAAACTGGACCTTCCGCATGCCCTCACATCCATCATTTCTCCAACTGCCACCACCCTCGGCCACCCCCACATGGCTGCCGGTGTTTTCCTTTGGTGCTCCTGGTGCTGCTGCCGTGGAAGTTTTGTCACAAGCCTTGGACAAGCATCTCCTGCTGTCTTCAGCAGCCCTTCCACGATAATGACTGGCGGCACCTCTATTCCATTGCAGCCAGCGATGCCTAGTTCCTTCTTGGTGGGGGCCTCTCTTAAGGCCCTCCATAAACGATCAAATATACTTGACAAAATCGCTCTTATCTGGCCATGGATTTACCTAGAAAGCCTCTACACATTCAAACATGTTTGTCAGTTTAACCTCACTCTGAAGCAGATGCTGTTCACATTCGTGCGTATTTTGACAGTAGTGAGAATGGCCACAAATGCAACCACAGCAGTCGTGGCATTGACTTTGGCACTGTGTTTAAAGAAAAAGAAGAAAACACTACTCTGGTCCAGGGTATGGCTTAAAATGAGATTTGTCTATGGAAATCTGCTAAGGGAAATATTATTCTCAGAACCAGATCATTACTTCAACTTTCTTCGTACGAACAGTGATACGTTTTAAGAACCTCCTAAAAGAGCAAACTTGTCTGTCAAGTTTGATCTTATCTTGCCACAGATGTGTCAAACAAGGCCATACACATACCAAGAAAGCTTGTCACTTTAACCTTACTTTTGAAGCAGATGCTTTTTGTGTATTCTGTAATTAAACACTATCTGGAATGGTTACAAATATGGGTAAACATTTATTCAGGAATTTTATTTAAAGAATAAGAAAACAAGAAACTGGTCCAATGAATGGTTTAAAATGAGAGAAAACTATACACATGAAAACCTGTTACAGGAAATGTTACACCCAGAACCTGACGATTACATCAGCTTCCTGCTAATGTGCAGTGAAATGTTTAATAATATTATGAGAAGGAAAGTTGTTACCATATAAAGGAGACGCAATATCTCTCACAAGAGTGTCTTTCTTTCTTTCTTCTTCCCCCCCCCCCCCCCCCCCATCTGCAACTCAGCATCTCTGCTATACGGTGAGTAGCAACTTTCCTTCTCATAATATTGTTACATTCCATCCTGGATTTTCTAATGTTTGAAATGTTTAACAACTTATTTAGCATTACTGCACCCTCATATTGAAAAACAATACAACTATGTTAAATTCATTCTCTTCTATTTGAAGTTCTGTAGGACCAAATTGAGGAGCAAATCTCCAAGGTCATGGAACATATCAGTACGTGAAATTACAACATAAAAGTAATAACAGATAAAAATAAATGTTTATGAATCCGAAAAAAAGTCATATTTTGAGAGGCCAATGTCAAAATGCCCAGACTCGTGAACAGGGGTCAACAATAGGTTCAGGAACTTAAACCACTTATTGCCCGAACCACCCATTTCTGACCCAAAAGGGAAGAGTTACTCCAAAATATGATACCATATGGTATAAATGAATGAAAATAAGCAAAGCAGACTAATTTTTGTGTCCAATGATCACTTACTTCAGATACCGTTCTAAGAGTAAAAATGGCAGCATTAAGTCTTTGGACAAGATCCTGAACATGGGCTTTACATGACAGCTTACTATCTATTTGAACACCTAGAAATTTGAACTGTTCTGTTTCATTAATCATATGACCACTCTGTGAAATTAAAACATCAGGTTTTGTTGAATTGTGTGTTAGAAACTGTAAAAACAGAGTCTTACTGTGATTTAGCGTTAGTTTATTTTCTACAAGCCATGAACTTGGGTCATGAACTGCACTATTTGAAACCGGGCCAATGTTGCACACAACACCCTTTACTACCAAGCTAATGTCATCAGCAAACAAATATTTTAGAGTTACCCTTAGCACTGGAGAGTGTATCATTTATATAAATAAGGAACAGGAGGGGCCCCAACACTGTCCCCCCACTTGACTGTACCCCACTAAGACCCCACATCACAGCCATTCTCAACATTGTGAATTATGACCTTTTACTGTCTGTTGTTGAAGTAAGAGGTGAACCAATTGTGAGCTACTCCCCGTATTCCATAATGGTCCAACTTCTGGAGCAATATTTTATGATCAACACAATAAAACACCTTAGTTAAATCAAAATATATGCCTAGCATTCGAAACCTTTTGTTTAATCCATCCAGAAACTCAGAAAGAATAGAGAATATAGCATTTTCAGTTGTTAAACTACTTCTAAAGCCGAGCTGTACATTTGATAGTAAATCGTGTGATATAAAATGATCAATTATCCTTGCATACACAGCCTTTTCAATAACTTTTGCAAACACTGATGGAATAGGAATAGCCCTGAAATTGTCAACATTATCCTTCTCTCCCTTTTTATAAAGCAGCTTTACTACTGCGTACTTTAATCGTTCTGGAAACTGACCATTCCTAAAGGAAAAATTACAAATACGGCTAAATACAAGGCTAACATGTGCAGCACAGTACTTTAGTATTCTGCTAGGCACTCCGTCATATCCACGAGAGTCCTTAGTCTTCAGTGATTTAATTATTGACTCAATCTCCCCCATGCCTGTATCACAGAGCATATGTATCTTTCTGCTTGTAGTTATACTGTGGACATAAGATAGTCCTCTATAGCAGCGCTGCTGTTGTTGCTGCTCACGCTCCAGGTTCATTTTGTTCATAACCATAATTACACGTAAATCCATGGCCAGAAAAAGAGAGATTTTGTTTATAATCTTAATATATGGTTGGGAAGGATGTGATTGCTCTACCATTTTTGTAACTGTCAGTGCTATTTCGTTTTTATAGTTTATCATAGTTTCCATAGTTATGGCCTCAAAGGGCCAGCCAGATTCCAAAAAAGCACCCAACACACAAAGAGTCAGTGATTGAGCATCAGTAAAATGAGATTCCTGGAGAACGATACTAGATGCTGAGTAAAAGTCAACAAGGGACTACAACCCTGGGAGGTAACAGTAGTATCCATTACAGTTCCACTGCAAACGGGAGGCGAATGGACTGGAGCCGATCATGCCACCAGGCCACAATCCATCACCAACGAGGATGGGGTGACATCCATAAATAAGATGTCAGGCTGCAAGGGGTGAGTTGGCACCTCTGGGGGCGCCAGGGTGGACCTTGTACAGGGATTTTTTTTTTCTTCTTCTTCTTATCATCATCATCATCATCATCATCCTCTTCACAGGTTGTGGTGGGCACGGCACAAAGGGAGAGGCGGCTTCTACAAGATCCAGAATCAAAAGAGTAGGTGAACTTGGGCACACAGACTGTGTGTGCCATGGCTGAATTGTGGTAGAAGGCCTCTGGAATGAGAGATGCTGAGGGCATCCATCACCAGTGGGCACTTCTTCAGCCAGGGATTGGATGGGGGGGGGGGGGGGGAAGCAGCATCCACAGGCGAAGGCGTGGAAACCACAGGGGAGGGGGAGAGGAACGGGGAGAGGAACGGGGAGAGGAACGGGTAAGGAAGAGGGAGGAGAGGGAAAGGATATAACAGAGGCAAAGTAGAAGTCATCGATGCATGAAGTCTAGCAAATTTCTGACGAGCCTCAGTGTAAAATAATCAATGCAGGTATTTATATTCTTTATCTTCTTTTCTTTCTTGTAAGCCAGGCAATCTGGAGAGTTGGAGAGTGACGGTCTTGACAATTTTCACACATGGGTGGTGGAACACAAGGGCTTCCCTCATGGAGTGGGTGTCCAGTCACCACCTAGAGGGTCTGCCGCACAGCTGAAGATATGTGACCAAAATGCAAGCACCAAAAACACCTCACAAGTGGCAGGACGTACGGCTTCATGTCACACCAATAACACAAAACCTTGACCCTTTTCTGGGGAGGGTGGTATCACCACAGAAAGCCATAATAAAGGCCCCAGTATCGGTGTAGCTGTTCTTATGACCTTTCTGCACATGCTGAACAAAATGAACACCCCGTCGTTCCAGATTGGCCTGGAGTCCCTCATCAGTTTGAAGCATGGGGTCGTTATGAAAAATGACTTCCTGGACAACATTCAGAGACTGGTGAGGTGTAATGGACAGCAGGATGACGCCAAGATCATCACAAGCATGAAGAACTGCAGACTCGGTGGCAGAAGACATTTTGATCAGCAGGGAGCCTGACCACATCTTACTGAGAGACCCCACTTTGCCAAGAATTTCAACCCCCACCTTCAAGCCGGGAGCGAGGGCGGAGAGGGAGGAGCGAGGGCAGAGAGGGAGGAGCGAGGGCGGAGAGGGAGGAGCGAGGGCGGAGAGGGAGGAGCGAGGGCGGAGAGGGAGGAGCGAGGGCGGAGAGGGAGGAGCGAGGGCGGAGAGGGAGGAGCGAGGGCGGAGAGGGAGGAGCGAGGGCGGAGAGGGAGGAGCGAGGGCGGAGAGGGAGGAGCGAGGGCGGAGAGGGAGGAGCGAGGGCGGAGAGGGAGGAGCGAGGGCGGAGAGGGAGGAGCGAGGGCGGAGAGGGAGGAGCGAGGGCGGAGAGGGAGGAGCGAGGGCGGAGAGGGAGGAGCAAGGGCGGAGAGGGAGGAGCAAGGGCGGAGAGGGAGGAGCAAGGGCGGAGAGGGAGGAGCGAGGGCGGAGAGGGAGGAGCGAGGGCGGAGGAGGGAGGAGCGAGGGCGGAGAGGGAGGAGCGAGGGCGGAGAGGGAGGAGCGAGGGCGGAGAGGGAGGAGCGAGGGCGGAGAGGGAGGAGCGAGGGCGGAGAGGGAGGAGCGAGGGCGGAGAGGGAGGAGCGAGGGCGGAGAGGGAGGAGCGAGGGCGGAGAGGGAGGAGCGAGGGCGGAGAGGGAGGAGCGAGGGCGGAGAGGAGGAGCGAGGGCGGAGAGGGAGGAGCGAGGGCGGAGAGGGAGGAGCGAGGGCGGAGAGGGAGGAGCGAGGGCGGAGAGGGAGGAGCAAGGGCGGAGAGGGAGGAGCAAGGGCGGAGAGGGAGGAGCAAGGGCGGAGAGGGAGGAGCAAGGGCGGAGAGGGAGGAGCAAGGGCGGAGAGGGAGGAGCAGGGGCGGAGAGGGAGGAGCAGGGGCGGAGAGGGAGGAGCAGGGGCGGAGAGGGAGGAGCAGGGGCGGAGAGGGAGGAGCAGGGGCGGAGAGGGAGGAGCAGGGGCGGAGAGGGAGGAGCAGGGGCGGAGAGGGAGGAGCAGGGGCGGAGAGGGAGGAGCAGGGGCGGAGAGGGAGGAGCAAGGGCGGAGAGGGAGGAGCAAGGGCGGAGAGGGAGGAGCAAGGGCGGAGAGGGAGGAGCAAGGGCGGAGAGGGAGGAGCAAGGGCGGAGAGGGAGGAGCAAGGGCGGAGAGGGAGGAGCAAGGGCGGAGAGGGAGGAGCAAGGGCGGAGAGGGAGGAGCAAGGGCGGAGAGGGAGGAGCAAGGGCGGAGAGGGAGGAGCAAGGGCGGAGAGGGAGGAGCAAGGGCGGAGAGGGAGGAGCAAGGGCGGAGAGGGAGGAGCAAGGGCGGAGAGGGAGGAGCAAGGGCGGAGAGGGAGGAGCAAGGGCGGAGAGGGAGGAGCAAGGGCGGAGAGGGAGGAGCAAGGGCGGAGAGGGAGGAGCAAGGGCGGAGAGGGAGGAGCAAGGGCGGAGAGGGAGGAGCAAGGGCGGAGAGGGAGGAGCAAGGGCGGAGAGGGAGGAGCAAGGGCGGAGAGGGAGGAGCAAGGGCGGAGAGGGAGGAGCAAGGGCGGAGAGGGAGGAACAAGGTGAAGAGAATGCAGCCTGGGAAGGAAGAATGGGCTGTAATATTTTTCAGCTCCATGGGCGCCACTCATGAAAGAACAGTAAGGCCCCTTGGGGGAGTCAGGGAGGGAGGATAGGCTGTGCAACGTTACAGAGCCAATTGTAAGCAAAACAGTACTGAAAATTTGTTGAAGCTGTGCTCTCACTGTTAACAAAGTTCATATCACAAGGCTGCTGAGTGAAGTATATTCCAAGGTGGAGCCCCAAATGAGACTACACCGATAGTTCCTTCGAAGTGATGACAATGACAAAGCAGGCCATTGGCTCCAGTAATGCAACAACACCTATAATGTAAATTCAACTGAGCTAATTGGTAATGTGAACTTTTAAGGTGACAGTATCTGCAGTAAACTATGATGCCTCGTTTGAATTCATTCACTGCAGAATACTCTTACCTTATGTATGTAAAGGATGATGTGAAGGGATCTTTAACTCAAACCCCCAGAGATTAGATCAATTTCTGTGAAAAATGAATGGATAATGAACAATGGGAGGACAGTATAAGGAGAATATAAGTGACAACTGACAAGTGAATATAGTTATTTGAATATGTTTATTTTTACTGAATGAACACAGATGGTGTTATCAGGTAACAGCATCTAATAATAGTTGGCATCACAACTACTTTGAAATACAACTGATAATAACAAAAGAAATGATTATAGATGCTTCTTATTTCAAACAAACCTTTAGCCATTTAATTTCCAGATCGAATGAATGGCTTAACCCATCACGCCTCCACAATATTTCTAAGTGAAAAAGGAATATAGTACTTACTTTATGGGAGTTACCTCAGAATTCTCCAGATGACGAGGACAAATCATCAAGGTATTTAATTATGTGACTGTTGTAACTTTCATTTGCAGTCAGATTAAATTTAAAAAACAGATTGTAAATAAATTCTGTCAGATTTAATGATACAACTAGTTATAAAATTATTATTAAATTATTAAATTATATGTATATTATATTGTGTTTGAAGTACCAGAATATACAATATCACAGTAAGCATATTATACTTTTGATTGCAAAATCACAATCAACAGTGAGAAAACTGTAGTCAATTTATAAACATCATCATACCTTTAAGCAAGAAAGTATGGAGGCTTCTCAGGCAGCTAGAAAACTAACATCCAGCCTAACGTGGTCACCAGGAGGATAGTTTCAGTACTCAAATAATGTTCCCTTAAATATGGATCATGCAGTAAATATTAACTATGAGTGGTATTATTGTCAGTTCAACTTGCTCCAGGGTGGGCAACTGATCCTTAATAGTCTTCCTATACAGCCCTCTTCATAGGTTGTCTTACTTTTGTGAATGATATGCAACCATGGACCTTGCCGTTGGTGGGGAGGCTTGCGTGCCTCAGCGATACAGATGGCCGTACCGTAGGTGCAACCACAACGGAGGGGTATCTGTTGAGAGGCCAGACAAACATGTGGTTCCTGAAGAAGGGCAGCAGACTTTTCAGTAGTTGCAGGGGCAACAGTCTAGATGATTGACTGATCTGGCCTTGTAACATTAACAAAAACGGCCTTGCTGGGCTGGTACTGCGAACGGCTGAAAGCAAGGGGAAACTACAGCCGTAATTTTTCCCGAGGACATGCAGCTTTACTGTATGATTAAATGATGATGGCGTCCTCTTGGGTAAGATATTCCGGAGGTAAAATAGTCCCCCCATTCGGATCTCCGGGCGGGGACTACTCAAGAGGACGTCGTTATCAGGAGAAAGAAAACTGGCGTTCTACGGATCGGAGCGTGGAATGTCAGATCCCTTAATCGGGCAGGTAGATTAGAAAATCTAAAAAGGGAAATGGATAGGTTAAAGTTAGATATAGTGGGAATTAGTGAAGTTCGGTGGCAGGAGGAACAAGACTTTTGGTCAGGTGATTACAGGGTTATAAATACAAAATCAAATAAGGGTAATGCAGGAGTAGGTTTAATAATGAATAAAAAAATAGGAGTGCGGGTTAGCTACTACAAACAGCATAGTGAACGCATTATTGTGGCCAAGATAGACAGAAACCCCATGCCTACTACAGTAGTACAAGTTTATATGCCAACTAGCTCTGCAGATGATGAAGAAATTGATGAAATGTATGACAAGATAAAAGAAATTATTCAGGTAGTGAAGGGAGACGAAAATTTAATAGTCATGGGTGACTGGAATTCGTCAGTAGGAAAAGGGAGAGAAGGAAACATAGTAGGTGAATACGGATTGGGGGGAAGAAATGAAAGACGAAACCGCCTGGTAGAATTTTGCACAGAGCATAACTTAATCATAGCCAACACTTGGTTCAAGAATAATAAAAGAAGGTTGTATACATGGAAGAATCCTGGAGATACTAAAAGGTATCAGATAGATTATATAATGGTAAGACAGAGATTTAGGAACCAGGTTTTAAATTGTAAGACATTTCCAGGGGCAGATGTGGATTCTGACCACAATCTATTGGTTATGAACTGCAGATTGAAACTGAAGAAACTGCAAAAAGGTGAGAATTTAAGGAGATGGGACCTGGATAAACTGAAAGAACCAGAAGATGTAGAGAGTTTCAGGGAGAGCATAAGGGAACAATTGACAGGAATGGGGGAAAGAAATACAGTAGAAGAAGAATGGGTAGCTCTGAGGGATGAAGTAGTGAAGGCAGCAGACGATCAAGTAGGTAAAAAGACGAGGGCTAATAGAAATCCTTGGGTAACAGAAGATATATTGAATTTAATTGATGAAAGGAGAAAATATAAAAATGCAGTAAATGAAGCAGGCAAAAAGGAATACAAACGTCTCAAAAATGATATCGACAGGCAGTGCAAAATGGCTAAGCAGGGATGGCTAGAGGACAAATGTAAGGATGTAGAGGCCTGTCTCACTAGGGGCAAAATAGATACTGCCTACAGGAAAATTAAAGAGACCTTTGGAGAGAAGAGAACCACTTGTATGAATATCAAGAGCTCAGATGGCAACCCAGTTCTAAGCAAAGAAGGGAAGGCAGAAAGGTGGAAGGAGTATATAGAGGGGTTCTACAAGGGCGATGTACTTGAGGGTGATGTACTTGAGGACAATATTATGGAAATGGAAGAGGATGTAGATGAAGACGAAATGGGAGATAAGATACTGCGTGAAGAGTTTGACAGAGCACTGAAAGACCTGAGTCGAAACAAGGCCCCGGGAGTAGACAAAATTCCATTAGAACTACTGATGGCCTTGGGAGAGCCAGTCATGACCATCTGGTGAGCAAGATGTATGAGACAGGCGAAATACCCTCAGACTTCAAGAAGAATATAGTAATTCCAATACCAAAGAAAGCAGGTGTTGACAGATGTGAAAATTACCAAACTATCAGTTTAATAAGTCACAGTTGCAAAATACTAACGCGAATACTTTACAGACGAATGGAAAAACTGGTAGAAGCGGACCTCGGGGAAGATCAGTTTGGATTCCGTAGAAATGTTGGAACACGTGAGGCAATACTAACCTTATGACTTATCTTAGAAGCTGGATTAAGAAAAGGCAAACCTACGTTTCTAGCATTTGTAGACTTAGAGAAAGCTTTCGACAATGTTGACTGGAATACTCTCTTTCAAATTCTGAAGATGGCAGGGGTAAAATACAGGGAGCGGAAGGCTATTTACAATTTGTACAGAAACCAGATGGCAGTTATAAGAGTCGAGGGGCATGATAGGGAAGCAGTGGTTGGGAAAGGAGTGAGACAGGGTTGTAGCCTCTCCCCGATGTTATTCAATCTGTATATTGAGCAAGCAGTAAAGGAAACAAAAGTAAAATTCGGAGTAGGTATTAAAATTCATGGAGAAGAAGTAAAAACTTTGAGGTTTGCCAATGACATTGTAATTCTATCAGAGACAGCAATGGACTTGGAAGAGCAGTTGAATGGAATGGACAGTGTCTTGAAAGGAGGATATAAGATGAACATCAACAAAAGCAAAACGAGAATAATGGAATGTAGTCAAATTAAATCTGGTGATGCTGAGGGCTTTAGATTAGGAAATGAGACACTTAAAGTAGTAAAGGAGTTTTGCTATTTAGGGAGTAAAATAACTGATGATGGTGGAAGTAGAGAGGATATAAAATGTAGACTGGCAATGGCAAGGAAATCGTTTCTGAAGAAGAGAAATTTGTTAACATCGAGTATAGATTTAAGTGTCAGGAAGTCGTTTCTGAAAGTATTTGTATGGAGTGTAGCCATGTATGGAAGTGAAACATGGACGATAACTAGTTTGGACAAGAAGAGAATAGAAGCTTTCAAAATGTGGTGCTACAGAAGAATGCTGAAGATAAGGTGGGTAGATCACGTAACTAATGAGGAGGTACAGAATAGGATTGGGGAGAAGAGAAGTTTGTGGCACAACTTGACTAGAAGAAGGGATCGATTGGTAGGACATGTCCTGAGGCATCAAGGGATCACAAATTTAGAATTGGAGGGCAGCGTGGAGGGTAAAAATCGTAGAGGGAGACCAAGAGATGAATACACTAAGCAGATTCAGAAGGATGTAGGTTGCAGTAGGTACTGGGAGATGAAGAAGCTTGCACATGATAGAGTAGCATGGAGAGCTGCATCGAACTAGTCTCAGGACTGAAGACCACAACAACAATGCAACAGTCAGTGATATTCATAAGTTTCGTGAATTATCTTTGTTCGTACTCTGTAATAGTGAGGCAATTTGCTTTCACAGCAGAAAACACACAAAAATAAACAAGCTGAATTTTTTGAAGATCTATCTATCTATCTATCTATCTATCTATGCTATTTTACAGAATAAGCAATCTCGTCAAATATGAAGTTTTTGAAACAGACATCAGCAGTATGTTGGATCACGTTGGTATACTCACTATGTTTACATGCGACATCTTCCGAAAGACAAAAACCGAATTTTGAAAATCATTTTTAGCACTTGCATTTACATGTTAAGTGTCTGTTGTGGACTTGCAAGTGCTGATAAATATGGTGCCTGCAAAATAGCTGCTACAATTAATGATTTAGTAAGCACAATCGCTATTTCTCTTCAATTAGATGATGACCTCCCAGGAGTCGTATTGGGCAATCTGTTTATGAAATCCAGTTTAGGGGGCCCCATGTGTAAATGGGACAATTATCCCACTTAAGCCAATACTGCAAATGGGCAAATCTGGTGATTCTGAATTACACACACCAGTGAGTTTCGCTTTTCATGTTCTCTGTTATGGAAAAACCCAAAGGTGTTCGTGTATTCGGCCACAAAGACTGCAGGCACTACCCCCCTCCCCCCCCCACCCCACCCCTTTCAGATAGTTTAGCAACCTTGTCCACAGGAACTTCTCCACCAGAGGTGCCAGCTTCTCAGCCAGCTGCAAGCTCCCTGCGCCGTTGGATAAGCAGCTGCAGCAGCAAGTCGTATACTCCTAGCTCACTCATTTGTTACATAGTTTAATTCTTAATTTCTTTGCGTGTTTTTGGTACTTGCATTGTTTAAATCATAAATTTCGGGCATATTATATTATTTGAGAGTTGTAGCATCGTGTTTTAGTACCTGAATAGTGTAAAAACGCGTAGTGTCCTTCCGGCGCCGAGCAGTGTGTCAGCAGTGCGCAAGTAGCAGCATTACTGCATTTACTAGGCAATCTTGTATTTTAATAACCGTTTAAATTGTGTCGATTTGTTTGCGCTCTCTGTAGATTAGTTCAGACATTCTTTGCACAACAGTTTTTAGCATGGATAGGGACTGCAACTGCTGTGTTCGGATGCAGGCTGAGTTGGCATCCCTTCGCTCCCAGCTTCAGGCAGTGTTGGCTTCAGTCACACAGCTTGAGGCTGTTGCCAATGGGCATCACTGTGGGGGTCTGGATGGGGGTTTGTCGGGGACGGCCAGCTCGTCCCACGCATCCCCCGATTGGACTACGACTGTGGTTGCCCGGGATACTGCCCGCATTGAGGCTGATCCCTCACCTGTGGTAGAGTGGGAGGTCGTCTCAAGGTGTGGCAGGGGGCAAAAGACATTCCGAAGGGCTGAACGGAAGGCCTCTCCAGTTTGTCTGACGAACCGGTTTCAGGCTCTGTCTCAGGCTGATACTGATCTTCGGCCTGACATGGCTGCTTGTCCTGTTCCAGAGGTTGCCCCTCAGTCTGCAAGATCCGGGTGGTCGCAGAGGGTGGGCTTACTGGTAGTTGGGAGCTCCAACGTCAGGTACGTAATGGGGCCCCTTAGGGAAATGGCAGCAAGAAAGTGGAAGAAAACCAATGTGCACCCTGTGTGCATACCGGGGGGAGTCATTCCAGATGTGGAAAGGGTCCTTCCGGATGCCATGAAGGGTACAGGGTGCACCTATCTGCAGTTGGTCACTCATGTCAGCACCAATGATGTGTGTTGCTATGGATCGGAGGAAATCCTCTCTGGCTTCCGGCGGCTATCTGATTTGGTGAAGACTGCCAGTCTCGCTAGCGGGATGAAAGCAGAGCTCACCATCTGCAGCATCGTCGACAGGACTGACTGCGGACCTTTGGCACAGAGCCGAGTGGAGGGTCTGAATCAGAGGCTGAGACAGTTCTGCGATCATGTGGGCTGCAGATTCCTCGACTCGCGCCATAGGGTGGTGGGGTTTTGGGTTCCGCTGGATAGGTCAGGAGTCCACTAGATGCAACAAGCGGCTACACGGGTAGCAGGGGTTGTGTGGCGTGGGCTGGGCGGTTTTTTAGGTTAGATGGCCTTGGGCAAGTACAGAAAGGGCAACAGCCTCAACGGGTGCGGGGCAAAGTCAAGACATGCGGGGACCAAGCAGCAATCGGTATTGCAATTGTCAACTGTTGAAGCTGCGTTGGTAAACTACCGGAACTTCAAGCGCTGATAGAAAGCACCGAAGCTGAAATCGTTACAGGTACAGAAAGCTGGCTGAAGCCAGAGATAAATTCCGCCGAAATTTTTGCAAAGGTACAGACGGTGTTTAGAAAGGATACATTGCATGCAACCGGTGGTGGAGTGTTCGTCGCTGTTAGTAGTAGTTTATCCTGTAGTGAAGTAGAAGTGGATAGTTCCTGTGAATTATTATGGGTGGAGGTTACACGCAACAACTGAGCTAGGTTAATAATTGGCTCCTTTTACCGACCTCCCAACTCAGCAGCATTAGTAGCAGAACAACCGAGAGAAAATTTGGAATACATTTTACATAAATTTTCTCAGCATGTTATAGTCTTAGGTGGAGATTTCAATTTACCAGATATAGACTGGGACACTCAGATGTTTAAGACGGGTGGTAGGGACAGAGCATCGAGTGACATTATACTGAGTGCACTATCCAAAAATTACCTCTAGCAATTAAACAGAGAACCGACTCGTGGAGATAACATCTTGGACCTACTGATAACAAACAGACCCGAACTTTTCGACTCTGTAAGTGCTGAACAGGGAATCAGTGATCATAAGGCCGTTGCAGCATCCCTGAATATGGAAGTTAATAGGAATGTAAAAAAAAGGAGGAAGGTTTATCTGTTTAGCAAGAGTAATAGAAGGCAGATTTCAGACTACCTAATAGATCAATACGAAAATATCTGTTCCGACACTGACAATGTTGAGTGTTTATGGAAAAGTTCAAGGCAATCGTAAAATGCGTTTTAGACAGGTACGTGCCGAGTAAAACTGTGAGGGACGGGAAAAACCCACCGTGGTACAACAACAAAGTTAGGAAACTACTGTGAAAGCAAAGAGAGCTTCACTCCAAGCTTAAACGCAGCCAAAACCTCTCAGACAAACAGAAGCTAAACTATGTCAAAGTTAGCGTAAGGAGGGCTATGCGTGAAGCGTTCAGTGAATTCGAAAGTAAAATTCTATGTACCGACTTGACAGAAAATCCTAGCAAGTTCTGGTCTTGCGTTAAATCGGTAAGTGGCTCGAAGCAGCATATCCAGACACTCCGGGATGATGATGGCATTGAAACAGAGGATGACACGCGTAAAGCTGAAATACTAAACACCTTTTTCCAAAGCTGTTTCACAGAGGAAGACCGCACTGCAGTTCCTTCTCTAAATCCTCGCACAAACGAAAAAAATGGCTGACATCGAAATAAGTGTCCAAGGGATAGAAAAGCAACTGGAATCACTCAACAGAGGAAAGTCCACTGGACCTGACGGGATACCAATTCGATTCTACACAGAGTACGCGAAAGAACTTGCCCCCCTTCTAACAGCCGTGTACCGCAAGTCTCTAGAGGAACGGAGGGTTCCAAATGATTGGAAAAGAGCACAGGTAGTCCCAGTCTTCAAGAAGGGTCGTAGAGCAGATGCGCAAAACTATAGACCTATATCTCTGACGTCGATCTGTTGTAGAATTTTAGAACATGTTTTTTGCTCGAGTATCATGTCGTTTTTGGAAACCCAGAATCTACTATGTAGGAATCAACATGGATTCCGGAAACAGCGATCGTGTGAGACCCAACTCGCTTTATTTGTTCATGAGACCCAGAAAATATTAGATACAGGCTCCCAGGTAGATGCTATTTTTCTTGACTTCCGGAAGGCGTTCGATACAGTTCCGCACTGTCGTCTGATAAACAAAGTACCAGCCTACGGAATATCAGACCAGCTGTGTGGCTGGATTGAAGAGTTTTTAGCAAACAGAACACAGCATGTTGTTATCAATGGAGAGATGTCTACAGACGTTAAAGCAACCTCTGGCGTGCCACAGGGGAGTGTTATGGGACCATTGCTTTTCACAATATATATAAATGACCTAGCAGGTAAGTGTCGGAAGTTCCATGTGGCTTTTCGCGGATGATGCTGTAGTATACAGAGAAGTTGCAGCATTAGAAAATTGTAGCGAAATGCAGGAAGATCTGCAGCGGATAGGCACTTGGTGCAGGGAGTGGCAACTGTCCCTTAACATAGACAAATGTAATGTATTTCGAATACATAGAAAGAAGGATCCTATATTGTATGATTATATGATAGCAGAACAAACACTGGTAGCAGTTACTTCTGTAAAATATCTGGGAGTATGCGTGCGGAACGATTTGAAGTGGAATGATCATATAAAATTAATTGTTGGTAAGGCGGGTACCATGTTGAGATTCATTGGGAGAGTGCTTAGAAAATGTAGTCCATCAACAAAGGAGGTGGCTTACAAAACACTCGTTCGACCTATACTTGATTATTGCTCATCAGTGTGGGATCCGTACCAGATCGGGTTGACAGAGGAGATAGAGAAGATCCAAAGAAGAGCGGCGCGTTTCATCACAGGGTTATTTGGTAACCGTGATAGCGTTACGGAGATGTTTAATAAACTCAAGTGGCAGACTCTGCAAGAGAGGCGCTCTGCATCGCGGTGTAGCTTGCTCGCCAGGTTTCGAGAGGGTGCGTTTCTGGATGAGGTATCGAATATATTGCTTCCCCCTACTTATACCTCCCGAGGAGATCACGAATGTAAAATTAGAGAGATTAGAGTGTGCACGGAGGCTTTCAGACAGTCGTTCTTCCCGCAAACCATACGCGACTGGAACAGGAAAGGGAGGTAATGACAGTGGCACGTACAGTGCCCTCCGCCACACACCGTTTGGTGGCTTGCGGAGTATAAATGTAGATGTAGAACAGCAGCGTGGCAATCCTGGAACTATTATTAATCTGTAGCCACATGCTTCTGAGGCTAATATCCATCCAACTGCCTTTGTGGCATAACAGTCAAGTCCTGCTCTGGGCTTAATGCTGGTCGCATCCTGGGGCCCATCAATCACAGCCACATCAAATATCTCCACCAGTCTCCTACCACGCCATGATCGCTGCACCTACTGCACTGATATCACATCTTTTGCAGAGTTGACACTGCCATTTCCACTGTGCTTGCACAGAGTTGTGGTGCAGAATCCGGCTTTGCTCCTACTGCTGCTCCACATCGAGCTCCAATAGAGCCAGCGCCACAATCCATGACAAGCTCCTGCCGAGATCCCACCACAACCTCATGCCAGGATCCTTCTGCGCCCATGATGCATCGTCACACTGGGCTCCTGCTACAGTATCACACCTAGTGCATCCATAACACAGCATGAAGCCCAGCGTATCCAGGTCGTAGCATCATGCCAGATGGCAGCCATGCTCCTATCCCACCACTAAGCCAGGTTCCTGAAAAACCCATGCTGATGCCAGTATGACTGGCATCCTCCCTACCACATCCATTAGAGCTTGCTCTGTTATATTTACCAGATGGCATTTATGTTAATCTTTGGATCAATCCATACAAGGTGGTCTAGGAAAAAAATAACTGGTAACTTGACCATACCAGAAAAACTGCTGGGTGAATTCTCTTATGTTTAGTTTAATCCAAAATATATAATTTTTTAAAAATTGAAGGTGGGAATTTAAGAAGATGGGACATGGATAAACTGAAAGAACCAGAGGTTGTACAGAGTTTCAAGGAGAGCATAAGGGAACAATTGACAGGAATGGGGGGAAAGAAATACAATAGAAGAAGAGTGGGTAGCTTTGAGGGATGGAACAGTGAAGGCAGCAGAGGATCAAATAGGTAAAAAGACGAGGGCTAGTAGAAAAACCTTGGGTAACAGAAGATATATTGAATTTAATTGATGAAAGGAGAAAATATAAAAATGCAGTAAATGAAGCAGGCAAAAAGGAATACAAACGTCTCAAAAATGATATCGACAGGCAGTGCAAAATGGCTAAGCAGGGATGGCTAGAGGACAAATGTAAGGATGTAGAGGCTTATCTCACTAGGGGTAAGATAGATACTGCCTACAGGAAAATTAAAGAGACCTTTGGAGAAAAGAGAACCACTTGCATGAATATCAAGAGCTCAAATGGAAACCCAGTTCTAAGCAAAGAAGGGAAAGCAGAAAGGTGGAAGGAATATATAGAGGGTCTATACAAGGGCGATGTACTTGAGGACAATATTATTGAAATGGAAGAGAGCTGCAAAATACTACCGCGAATTCTTTAGAGACGAATGGAAAAACTGATAGAAGTTTACCTCGGGGAAGATCAGTTTGGATTCCGTAGAAATGTTGGAACACATGAGGCAATACTGACCCTACGACTTATCTTGGAAGAAAGATTAAGGAAAGGCAAACCTACGTTTCTAGCATTTGTAGACTTAGAGAAAGCTTTTGACAATGTAGATTGGAATACTCTCTTTCAAAGGTGGCAGGGTTAAAATACAGGGAGCACAAGGCTATTTACAATTTGTACAGAAACCAGATGGCAGTTATAAGAGTCGAGGGACATGAATGGGAAGCAGTTGTTGGGAAGGGAGTGAGACAGGGTTGTAGCCTCTCCCCGATGTTATTCAATCTGTATATTGAGCATGCAATAAAGGAAACAAATGAAAAGTTCGGAGTAGGTATTAAAATCCATGGAGAAGAAATAAAAACTTTGAGATTCGCCGATGACATTGTAATTCTGTCAGAGACAGCAAAGGACTTGGAAGAGCAGTTGAACGGAATGGACAATGTCTTGAAAAGGAGGGTATAAGATGAACATCAACAAAAGCAGAACAAGGATAATGGAATGTAGTCGAATTAAGTCGGGTGATGCTCAGGGAATTAGATTAGGAAATGAGACACTTAAAGTAGTAAAGGAATTTTGCTATTTGGGGAGCAAAATAACTGAGGATGGTCGAAGTAGAGAGGATATAAAATGTAGACTGGCAATGGCAAGGAAAGCGTTTCTGAAGAAGAGAAATTTGTTAACATCAAGTATAGATTTAAATGTCAGGAAGTCGTTTCTGAAAGTATTTGTATGGAGTGTAGCCATGTATGGAAGTGAAATGTGGACGATAAATAGTTTAGACAAGAAGAGAATAGAAGCTTTCAAAATGTGGTGCTACAGAAGAATGCTGAAGATTAGATGGGTAGATCACATAACTAATGAGGAGGTATTGAATAGAATTGGGGAGAAGAGGAGCTTGTGGCACAACTTGACTAGAAGAAGGGATTGGTTGGTAGGAGATGTTCTGAGACATCGAGGGATCACCAATTTAGTATTGGAGGGCAGCATGGAGGGTAAAAATCGTAGAGGGAGACCAAGAGATGAATACACTAAGCAGATTCAGAAGGATGTAGGCTGCAGTAGGTATTGGGAGATGAAATAGCTTGCACAGGATAGAGTAGCATGGAGAGCTGCATCAAACCAGTCTCAGGACTGAAGACCACAACAACAACAACAACAGCAAATTTTTTTTATCACATAGAAATGGTAGCTACTTTTGTCTCCGACCACAATGCTTTTTTAACATTTGCAAGCATCTGCGTTTTTTTTATTTTTTTAGTATTGAGTTGCCCTAAGCCCTCCATATGAAAAGGATTTAGTTCAGCACACTCTAGCCTACAATTAAAACCGTTATCAACTAGCTAAATCTATTTTAACAGTAGTCTTCCACTGAAGGAATAAGTTCTCAGCCTTACTATTTTTTGTGCTATTACACTATATAGTGTAGTTACTTTTTATAGAACATCATCAATGTTTAGAAGCTTGCACTTGAAGAATACACTGTTTTACGAAATAGATTTTTTGAATTTTTTGGCTTGCACAGTATTTTTGTTTGGGAACTAGGTAAAAATCTGAAAATTACATACTTAATAGACCTTTATGATATCAAACTTCAGTACAAATTTCAGCTTTGATATTCAATTGGAAGTTATAGGAAACAAAATTACAAATCTGAATCAAAAATACATTTTTTATCATCTGCAATATTTAGGCTAATGGACTATAGTATGGCAAGTATATTATTAAATACATCAGATTAAAGTAACTAATGATTATTTGTCGAGACACTCCTCTGCTGGAAGAGTCAGCAGGCTAGTAGATAGTATCTACAAGTCTGTATGGACTCGCAGGGCAGCCTGTACAAGTCTGTGTTGTCTCTGTCCTTCCACCACTGTCTGTGCATTCAGTTGACTATGTGCTCTTTAAGTACACAGTTGAAAAATGTAATCCCCGTGTTCTATTGGTGTTCTTATGAATGAAGTTCCTCATGAAACTCTGTATGGAGTGTTTCCTAAAGACATTACTTTAATTGGAGATTACAGTGAAGAAAAGTGTTGTTTTACTTAAGACTTGGTTCGGAGGTTAAATCAACTTTCAAGTACCTTGCTTGGATCCTTTTAAGAAACATAAGAAGCCTTTAACAAAAGGTCAGAAATAATGGTTGATCATTATTCTAAAAATAAAAACCATTTTATCAGTATAATACTAGGAAAATCATTGTGTCTAACATGTTATTCTAAGGCATTTGCAGTTAACAAAGAAAGGAATAGTGCAGTTTAAATAAAGAATTTTATTGAAAATTATTCCACTAATTACATTATCTTATTTTCATTAAACTTCAGAGAAATTTCTTCACTCAGTTTGGGGGTTAGGTTAAAAGTTCACGTAGTCAATGTTGTAAATTCCAGGGGAGACAGATTCTTCAATAAATTTTTAAATGGCATCCAATCTTCAACCTTCTTAACTTTTTTGACTGAGGTCCTTGGTCCTGGTGGATGGTAAAAAGTAATACGCACGTCTTGGTTTTGTAAATCAATATTGTCAACTTTGGTAAGCCACTGCTGTTCATCATACACTCAAGCCACTATGTCTTTATTTTAAAGTGTTAGTGGTACAAGTTTTTCCACATTGATGAAGTCCACTATCAGGGGTGTTGATGTGATGTTACACATGGGCAAGTTGTGTGACAGGTATAAAACAATGAAAAGATCGAGTGCCTTTAATTTTCTGAAAAGTGTTCAATCTTTCCTCCAAGACACTGGCATAGAGGTTTTGAATTTCCTCAGGTTTTACAGAAACACAGGTAATTCCTTTTACCTGTTCTTTACAGAATTTAAACACTTCTTAAAGGTGTCAAGATCTGGTTCTCATAGTCCCACTGCAGACTAGCTTTTGTGACAGCTCACTGTTTCCCCTCCAATGCCATCACACGCATTCTACCCATGGCATGATATGCAGATGTGCCATTCCACACCAGGTCCAAAATAACATTTGTGAAAGAAGATGTTAATAATTGTTTTTGTTTTGTTCTGGCTTGCAGCATCATCCGAGAAGATCAGTTTGTTTATGGAAGGGTGGAGCTGTTTTATGTTTTTGTTAATTGCAGTTGAAAGCATGCACTGCTGTAGAGCAGTGTTCAAGGCAATCACTTATGACGCAAAAACTGTGGCTCTTGTTTATCGTTATAACAGAACACAAATGTAGGAACTGTGGCCTGTTTGTTTACCCAGCAGCATCCTTGTGCTTAATCTTTAACAAAAAAGGAATAGTTTTCTGGAAAGTCTGAAATAATTAAGCATTCATCAACTGCAGAAGTTTGCTTTTTGACTTTCATAAATTTACTTTGATGCCTTTTCAGATTTTCAAGGTTAACTACCAACATCTCACAAAATTCTTCTCATGGTTTTACAACTGTCACCAATTTTGTTCTGTCTTGTGTCACACACTGTTTGTATTCTATATTGCCAGACATAAAATCGTCGTCTTCTGATTCTTCAACCATGTTAAGTGAAGCTTGTTTGCTGGGACAGTATTCACATTTTCCCATGATCATACAATTTTAAATGTCAATACTGCATACCAGAACTTCCCAAAGGTCTTCATAGTCAACTCTACAATTGCCTCCTCCTACCATAATGTGTACTTTCTAGTGATACAAACTAACACAAATGTTATGGGTGCCAGATGCCCCTGCAACAATACATCATTTCTGTCTAAACTCGCAAAATTTCAACCTTCCAATTTTATTGTCAGGATTTTCCATTTAGAATTCAATGAACAGTTCATTTAAATGACACAATATTAACCTTATTGTCTTTGAACCTTCATACCATTTTTTTTTCACAGTAACAATTATTTCTGCCAGGCATCAAGCGGTTGTCATCTTCGTAAAAACCTAATACCGTTACGATCGTGTTTACATCTCTCAAATTAGATGATTTCTTTTTTTGTTGTTATTCAGGTAAAATTCCCAGTTCTTTTACAAGATGCTTTGTCAATTGCACCAAATGTTCCGACACATTAAGTTCATCACTAACTTTTGCTTGACTCCAAGAATTTGGCCGTAAGCTGATAACCTTAATGTCTTTGAAATACAGCATTTACTTTTTCGCTTTTCTATATCATGAATTTTTAGAACTTCCATCTCGTTTAGTACAAATCTGCTTTTGAAATGAAACTTCCAAATTCTTTTTGACAGTAGTTGCCACTTTCTCAATTTTTCCATTGAAGACAAAAGGTATTTTTTCTTCACTTAGTTTTCTAATTTTACTAACAGATGATACACCTAATATTTCGCAAGCTGAATCTAAGTTTTTAACAGTTTCTGATAAGTCATAAAATTCTTTATCTGAACAGTCACTGTCACTTTCCTTGTGTTATACTGATAAAAGGGTTTTTATTTTTATAATAAAGATCAACCATTATTTCTCTCAAACCTTTTGTTGTAGGCTTCCTATGTTTCTTGAAAGGGTCCAAGGGGTGACTTCATCTCAAATCATACAGACCATCTCAACCCGTCATGAATTTTTCTGGAAAAAAATATATATTAGACCTCTATATCATAAATGTTAAGAAAATAAGTATTTTCATTTTATCTTAATTTTTGTGAATTATATACTGGAGACCCGGCAGATGTTTTCTGTTAAAGCTCCCTCTTACTGTGTTGAAATTTAGTTGATACCCGCAATGGGCTTCTTTCGACTTACAAACTTAGGTCGCGCATGTCAAGAGACAGACACTGATTGCATTGTTGACGATTCCAAGCGACAGTTATGGTGCAGGCATGCACGTGCTTTCTGCTTGAAGAAAGCGTACATCCTGCATTGCTTATGCAGAGTTTATCACTTACCACCACAATCAGCAATGACAACTTACAACAAATGGAATCTAAATTCACTAAAAAACTCGCTACGATCACATTTAATGCTCGCATTAGCTGTGGCATTCACAGTAGAGCACTCTGATCATGTTGAACACTCATTGGCTGTCAGAGAATGCATGACGTAGGTGTGCAGAACAAGCCTCAACTCGACCGTCATTGTGACTAACTATAGAAAACCTATACCCGAAAACTTTTGAGAATTACACAAAATATTGTTTGGTTAATATGTTAGCAATCAGTGCAAACACTGTGGGCAATATTTTCCTATGTAATGTGTAAAAATTTTTCAACATTCTGCATATTTTGCATCACTGTATTTCTAGTGTAAAATATGCTTTTGGCAACACTGTTTCCAGCACTCTTCTGTTTATAACAAAGAAGTGAGAACTTTTACATAAAACATTCTGCATCAAGTTTTGTGTTTGGTTTGAACTTTTCTTTTTTTAGATACAATGTCAGTGAGGAAATACAGTAGTGAAAGAATGAGGGGTGTGCACTACGAAAGACACAAGAAGATAGTGTTTAACAAAAGTGAAAAACACTTCACAGTTGGTAGAAATCTGTCAGAGGCATTGCAGAAATATTTTGATCCTCAAGCAATGGTATCAGCATCACATCCATTTTGCAGGAATTGCTACACCCACTACAAGAAGAAATTTACTGACAACCACCTGGACTATCACCATCACCCTAATGTGAACCTGAAGAAGACAGTGCAGATGTTTATAATCCTGGGTGTGAAGTCGTTGATGCATTGAATATTAGCATTTCTGCTGTAGCCCCTACTATACCCCTCTTAAACATCCAGGAAAGGTAAGAAGCACAAGAAGAAAACACTATGCAAAAAGAAAAGTGGAAGCAATTGAAACAAGTTTTACACAAGCAACATCTTCAAAACTTTCTGAAGTGTATACTGTAGATTCACTTGGTGCAGAACCTGAAGATAGCTATATGTGTACTGAGAAGGTACAGTTACTGACACTGATACCAGGTAGCTACTCTAAGCAGCAGATACAGAAATACACACGCACTTCCACACATTATTTGATTTCAAAAGCTCGTAAAATAAAGAATGAGAAAGGTATCTGGGCATGCATTGCAAGATGATACACTTATTGTTGCTCTGGAATATAACCCAAGTGATGAGAAAGATTGCAGCAGACAAAGTCCTAACCAGGCTGATATCTCCGTTAGTGAAACAGGTGAAAAAGTTAAAAGGATAAAAATATATCTAAAAACAAAGATGATGAGACTTACCAAACAAAAGCGCTGGCAGGTCAACAGACACACAAACAAACAAAAACAAACACATAAAATTCAAGCTTTCGCAACAAACGGTTGCTTCGTCAGGAAAGAGGGCCTTTACAAATGTCTGCTTGTGTCTGTGTACATGCGGATGGATATATGTGTGTGTGTGTGCGCGAGTGTATACCTGTCCTTTTTTCCCCCTAAGGTAAGTCTTTCCGCTCCCGGGATTGGAATGACTCCTTACCCTCTCCCTTAAAACCCACATCCTTTCGTCTTTCCCTCTCCTTCCCTCTTTCGTGACGAAGCAACCGTTTGTTGCGAAAGCTTGAATTTTGTGTGTGTTTGTGTGTCTATCGACCTGCCAGCACTTTTGTTTGGTTAAGTCTCATCATCTTTGTTTTTAGATACATTTTACCCACGTGGAATGTTTCCCTCTATTATATTCATATCATAAAAGGATAAAAAGATATATGATAAGATCAATACGTGAAGCATGTCTTCTAATGAAAAAAGGAGAACCTGAATTTAAAAATTGGGCTCTCAAAATTCTAGTCCTTACAAAAAATGGATAAAATGCCAGCCAGTGAAGGAAGTACGTACAGTCTTGGACATAAAAACTAACCGCCGGCCAGCTGCCGCAGAGACTGGGTCGTTCACTTAACCTTCCTATAGGCACACCTTCTGGTCGGATCAGGACGATTGTGCGTATCTCGCAAACACCACTTACTGTTAATAAACTTTATGTCTTTTGAAACATTAAATTTTTATCATACAAGTAATATTAGGTATTATTTATTAGTTATACAAACAAAAGCAAGGTAAAAAAATTGTTTAAAAATAAAGTTATGTTTCGAAACACACATTTCCTTCTCGAGGTACCGATATTTACTTCCTGTGTAGGCATGTCAAATTTATACACGATTTTGCTTGAAATTTTAGTTTCTCAGTTTACTTAAGTTATTTAGAAGTTGAAATACAATCAATGCAAACATTTTTTGATTGATGTAAACAAAACATATTGTATATGTATCTCACATTTGAAACAGGTGATTATTAATCATTGCAAACATTTCTTGAATGCTGTAAACAAATCAACTGTCCACATATTTCACATTTGAAGTGGGTGATTCTCATTTTCTTACTAAGTAAACTAGGCCTACATCTTTTCTTCAGAGGCTCCTGAGGTTGATCTTCTTCTCGTCGTCTTTGTTGCTGTTGGTGCGCATCATCTGTGTGTGACGCATTTAAAACTTTTGTACAGAGGACTCCAGTTACTTTGGTACTTCTCCTTTTTACATGTTCCCGCACAAGATATCCGAGATATTTTCTTCTCTTGAGATTATTGCTGGTGTTTCCTTTCCAGGTTATAAACGAATTTATGGCAGCAACGACCATCATCAGGGGGGGGAAAAAAACCACCAACAGAGGCCATTGCTTTGTGTTTCTCGCAACATTGAAAGACCCACAAAGTTTGTCGACAGTGTCAACGCCTCCTGTTGTTTGATTACAAGAAGTTATAATTTCTGGTTCCTTGAGATCACCTGTTACTTCGATTTTTCCATCGTTGTGAAGGCTGGACATCAACAAAACATTCTTGTACCTTTTTGGCAGTTACGAAACAAGTGTCGCCTCTTTGTCAAAAACAGACTTCAGTGGGGCTCTCGCTTGCTAGTCGCTGTGAATTCTGAAGGAATCTGAGGCTTATTTTTACGTAAAGTGTAAAGCTATGAAATGTTTTTTATGCCAATTCCGTTACCAAATCGTAACCTGTATATCAATTGTCTCCAGCGATATTTCTCCCACTGTAGAAAATGGGTGCTGCTAAGCTTCTCACAACATCGGATGGTTTACTGTTTACACTAAATGGACCTTCTGGTTGGGCTCCAGTGTATATTTCCATATTATATGTATAAAATAGCCGAGAGTCGAGCAAAGCATAAATTTTATGCCATATTTGCTTAGTTTTTTTGGCATATATTGTATGAAACCACATATACTTCGACAAGCTTCAAGTTTTTCATCGACTGTGACATTTTCACCAAGTGAATAGCATTCCTGGCAGTTCACCATGAATTCTTCAAAAATAATTCTTATAGGAGCTAGGCGGTCAGTTTTTCTTCATTCTCCTGTTTCCACATCATCAAAGGAATAGATTGCATTAAAAACTGAAATCTTTCTATACTCATGACAGTTAGGAAGTCATCCATCTGCCATAAGTCGTCGAGATTCAGACGATTCGCGTGGTACAACCCAGCAAGATAAAGCAACACGAATATGGCTTTCATTTCCATTGTGTGTATGTTGAGCGTCCCTTGGAAGAGAATAGTTATCTTAAATTGTAAGAATAAATTTGTATTTTCTACAATACGTCCAATCACTGTGTCAGAGATGAGGCATTTCCATCTAGAATATGGGTCACGTTTTACGCATGTCCGATTACTCCGGGCACACGAAGTAAAATATTTTGTTTACCTCGTCTTTGCCTGTTCCTTGGCTTCTTTGATCATGACAAAACTTCGATTTTTTTTTCCCCCCTTTGAACAGCTTGACGTGTCAGTTTGGTGTTCTCATCTTCGTCGTCTTCTGAGCTGGACTGAGCACATGTTTCCGATACGTGCTCTTCTTCATCAATGTCACTGTCCTCCATAAAACTGCAGTCCTGACCATCCTCATCGTTGGTATCATGCAGAACTGCATTTATCACAGATCCAACATCAAAAGGGTCGTTAAATTATGCATCTTTGTCCCCCATAGTACCAAAGAAATAAATATGAAACGAAACTGAATAAATAACATGGTGCAAGCATTGAAGCATCGAAGCATCGAAGGGCGCGGGTATCTGACACATACAATTTAGTTTAATTTCATTGTCGATTCGAGACCTGTAAATTCACCACGTACACTTCTTTAAATTATTAATAAGCATTAAACATTTAACAATAAATAATGGAAAAAGAAAAGTTAAAAACTTACACGAAGACTCGCGCATATGCCTCTGATACGAAACACGTGTTATTAGCTTGCTGTTTACCGTAGCGGGCAGCGGGGAGGGCTGAATTAAGGTGGGGTCGAAAGAGGCGGCTAGAGCAAAGAGGGGATTTCCCCTCCTCCCGCTTTCCAAGAAAAGGTAACTAACATTGCCGCTGCGTATCTGACACATACGTGCGCCTATCGGAAGGTTAAGGTGGCCAATAAAACCGACCGCCCCTGACAACGGGGAAGTGTCAGGAGGTGGTGTTGTCTTCTTCCGAGATGTCGCGTTGTGCGAACCCGTGGTAATCGTCGTGCAATGTAAACTTATAGTCCGTGTTCGCGTACAACTGTCTTTTTTTTTACCATATTTCGGCCCGCGTCTAAAGTTACGAGTCTTACTGAACAACAAGGATGATTCGCTTCGCATTCTATCCACCAGTAATGGCAAATACTTCCAGAAACAATTCCGCAGGACAGCTCGTGGTTTCGTCGCGAGCAGAACAGCTTGCGCTCGAGTGTTTCCTCGCGCTGCAGCGGCTACCGCAGACGTCACCCACCGCCTGAAATCGGGCGCCGCCCAGGTGAACGCGGCGCGACAATTGTCCGTGTATCAACTGTCATTTTCGAATCTGAAGTTCTAGTTATCTTGCAGTTACGCATTCGATTTTGCATACTTGAAAATTAAGAATTACGGTTAAGCGTTGTAAAATTGGATCGCAAGTGGAGAAAGGTGTAACATCTGCAGCACAATATTTACTTTTTGTATAATAGAGGGGGGAATGAACAGGAGGCAGCTCAAAGATCTGAACCGTGTGTGGAGCGAGTGCTTCTGGGAAAAATACACCAGAAAAAGATATTCTTGTTTTGCCAAAGATCGTTCTGGCATGAAAGATTTTCCACATTACGGAAGTCTCGACTACTGATATAAGTGATGGATTACCATTTAACCGATATGCGACATTTCCATTCAACAGGCAAGGTCCAGAAGTCTGGTGTAGGACTACTGAATGCTCTAATTTGGAACAACAAAAATCAACGGAGTGACTATTATTGCAGTTTTACTTAAACGTCATCAAGTCGCTTATTGAGCATTCCTCTGCAATGTTGTTACTGGTGACGAGTTATGATGCCTTTATCGTTAACTTCCTTAGAAGAAATGAAAGGCAGAGTCGCACCAAAAGACGTAAACTCGAGCAAAGAGTAGTGTGAACATGGTATTTTCCATCGGGTAGCTCCAAAAGTGTGTTTTGCACTACGAATTCTTTCCCAAGGGCGTGTCCATCACAGTTGGAATTTGTTGCCAACAACTCGATCGTAGTGTAAGAAAATCGACCGACATAACATCACGTGTGCTACTGCATGATAACACACACTGTTGATTTGAGAAACAAAACTATTCAGGAGATTGATAGGGAAGTCATTTCTCAGACACTTGTTACCTCTCGTAAAATTTTACTTTTTCCACTCTTGATCGATCAACCGCCAAGGCAGTTCTTTCCTGGTGAAAATGCCCTTCAAACTACACTGGTTTAATGACATCGTTAGAACCAGTAGGTTTCTACAGGCGTTGAATTTGTGAACTGCTGTAGCATTATCAGAGTGTTTTAGATATTGTGAAAGGAGACACTGTTACTGATTAATTTCTCTTTGATGATTACTCTTGTGTTCAGTAAACTAATGGAAAATGCAATTAAAATATTCACTGTACTAATAGGAATTAAATTCAACTTACTACAGAAACATGACGACGGCAGTATCTTAATAAAGCATCAGTTGTCTTAGGACGATTATGCCTATTTTAACACCAGTAAGTCGGATATTATCGGCTTTTGACTTCGAATAGGTCTGTATTTATTGCATGTTCTGTATAATACTCAAATATTATGAAACTGTGGCAGTTCATAGATAAAATTATGTTTTCACAAGAACAAAAAATACGTCGGCAGAAAACAAAAATGGTATTATGAATTTTGCAGTACCATAAGATTTTCGCTCTGACACTAAGGGGTACTGAAAGTAGCAAGACGAAATTTGCTCGAGAGTTGTCTTACGATTCCCTTATTGAATTTATATCTGACTGCTTGTAGCTCTGCTACAAAAGAATTAAGAATCTGGCTTTCAGCGAGTCTCGAAGGGCGAACGAAAGCAGCTTGCACCTGGTAGTTAAGTAAGTTGTTGATCGTTGTATTTGGTCGTTGCGGACGTCACATGACATCGGGTCAAGTTCGTTTGTTGATCCTTCCATTCTTTTTCTGACCGAATACGCTGAGCTACCGTGCCGGCGATAAATCACAATGTAAAAGACGAAAGTAGCTGTATTTCCCGTGTGGAGTGACTTTCGTGGACTCAAAAGCGTTAACTGATATCGTTATATCAAATCTCAAGAGAAAACCACTCACATTATTCAACTGAAATGACATAATATCAAGTGAATTAGCAGGATAGTTCTGTGCCATCAAGCAAGCAACTCTTCGGTCACAGAGTTGCCAAACATATTCTACGTTGTTGCCAAGTTACAGTTGTGCTGCCAGGAAGGATACCAGCTGATGTGTTCTGTGAGTGACCTCTGAAGTGACTATAGCTGTGGGTGGCAAGAGCCAGAATATCCTCATTATATGTCATGAGTCTTATCCGCATTTCTGGAACTACGTTAGGAGCTAGAGTGTAATTACTTGTAATACATCGATGCACTGAGTGCAAACGAAGCGTCATAAATTAATTACTGCGACAATTAGTTCTATTTTACTGTCTTAATCGGACCGAAACCTTAAAAGCGTATTCACCAGACGCGATTCACAGTTTTGGAGCTTCTCCAGTGGTTGAGTTCCAACGTCTTTGCTGTACAATACTGTTATTGAGATCACTATCCTTGGCACACCCGCCAAAAGACAGGCATGACCTGGCTTCTTGCTGTCAGCTTTTCTGATGGATATTCTGTCATTACTCGAAATGTGAAGACTTAAAGTGAATTCGAATATTCCCTATGCCGACATTCTGATGTTTGTATTCTTCCAGCTCTAACATTCAAAAATATAGTTACATTAAGTGGCAGAATAGCGCCTGTGAACCAATTAATAATGCAGTCATAATTACTGGAATCTGACAAATTGTTGTGGCGTATTTTTCCCAAAAGCACTCATTCCACACACAGTTCAAATCTTTGAGCTTCCTCCTCTGCAATCACCCCTGTATTATACCAAAAGTAAATATTGTTTTGCAAATGTTACACATTTTCCCACTAGCGACCCAATTTTACAACGCTTAACCATAGTTCATGATTTTCAAGTATGCAAAATCCAATGATTAACAGCAAGATGATAACTGGAGCATCAAATTCGAAAATGACAGTTGATACATACACTGACAGCGTCGCGCCGCGTTCACCTGGGCGGCGTCTGGCCGGTGGCCGGTAGGCGCTGCAGTGCAAGGAAACGCTCAGGCGTAAGATGTTCCAATCGCGACGTAAACACGAGCTGTCCTGCGGAATTGTTTCTGGAAGTATTTGTCATTACTGGTGGGTAGAATGCGAAGCGAATCATCCTTGTTGTTCAGTAAGACTCGTAACTTTAGACGCGGGCCGAAATATGGTAAAAAAAAAGACAGTTGTACGCGAACACGCAACTGTAAGTTTACATTATACGATTATTACCGCTAGATAACGGGCTCGCACAACGCGACAACATCTCGGAAGAAGACAACACTTCCTCCGGACAGTGTTGCCAGATTGTGCAGATGGCCGGACTTGGCATTGTCAGGGGCAGTCCGTTTTATTGGCCACCTTAAGTGAACGACCCAGTCTCTGTGGCAGCTGGCCGGTGGTCAGTTTTATGTCTAAGACTGTACATGGTATTTATTATACTAATTTGAAACTTGTTTGTTTCGAGATGAACCTGATAGTTTTGTGTATACATCAAGAGCCGCAAGATACGTGATAGTTGCAGGAGTGTACAATGTGTCCTGGTGCTGAAGTGATGATTGTTGAAGCATTGCACTTTCAGGATACTGACAATGACGTGACCTATGCATAGGGGAGTGAGAGAGTTGGTGAAGACGACACTAAAGCCGGAGAAGTTTGTTACAGAGGTTATACATTGGGTCATGAAAGGAATAGCTCACTATCATGTGGAGGACTCAGACACAAGCCATAGTAGAAGAAAAATGAGCCACATCCCAGAATACTAACATATCAGTTCTTCATTCTGAATTTGCTGAGAACTGGTCTATTGCTTTGCAGAACAAAATTCAAAGTTGCCACAGGCACACATCACAGGTACCAATATTCACAAGTGTTGCTCACTTCCTTAGAACATCACACTGTTTTGTTATTACCAGTTGATTGGTTCATTTGAAAAGGGGGAAAGGGACCAAACTGCTTTGTCATCGATCCCTTGTTCCTATTGTAACAATTCTACAAGGGAAAGAATAAAATAAACTAGACATACAAACAATACCGAGACGAAGGAAAAACCACAAGAATGACAGAAGAGCAACAAACACTACAAGGAATAAAATAGGACAAGAAAAACACAGAGGTTCAAGAAACAGGTAGAAGAGAGTAAAAAAGGAGAGAAGATTACTGTGGCTGGCTGACCACGAAAATGAAAGGATAAACCAGCCACTCTGCAACACATTAAAACCTCCACCCTGAAAGCACTAGAGCGAAGGACACAGAGGAACAAAAGACATGCGCTAAAACTTAGATCAAATGAGAAAACCCACTATGATGTACAAAATGTAAAACCAAATCAGCCGACGAGGCGTTGTCTGCTAAAATCAATGATAACAAGTCCAGCAACCGAAGATGAAGATGCAGGGCAGTCAGAGGAGGACGTAGAAGAAGAATATGGGCCACTGTCAACCGGGCGCCGCACTGACACTGAGGTGGGTCTTCACGGTGCAGGAGGCAGCCGTGGGTCGCCCACGCGTGGCCAATGCGGAGCCTGCAGAGAACCACAACAGTCCCTGCGAGATGCCCTCATCAAGGACTTCCAAACACTCTGGGTCCCCTTAATGACTCGCAGTTTGTTGTGCATACTGAGATTTTGCCATTCCATTTCCCAAAGCTGAAAAACCTTGCGACGTAACAACGAAAGTAGGTAAGTTGCAAGGATGCCCATCTCCAGAAGTGATTTCCGTGTAGCCTGTCAGCTATTTCATTTCCTGGGATTCTGACGTGAGCAGAGGTCCAGACGAACACGATTGAATGACTGGACCATTCCAGGGCATAGATGGACTCCTGGATGATCACTACCAAAGGATGACAAGGGTAGCACTGGTTGATAGCTTGTAGGCTGCTCAAGGAGGCAGTACAGAGAAGAAATGACTCCCCAGTGCATGAATGGATGTGCTGAAAGAGCACCAGATATACCCACCAGTTCTACAGTGAAAACACTGCAGCCATTGGGGCAAGAAATGCTGTTCAATATGGCCTCTGTGAATGTAGGTGAAGCCAACGTGACCATCAGCCATCGAGCCGTTGGTGTAAACCTTTCAGAGCCCCAGAACACATCAAGAATGGAGAGGAAGTGGCAGTGGAGAGGCGCGGGAGTAACTGAGTCCTTAGGGCCCTGTGAAAGGTCCAGATGAAGCTTCGGCCGAGGTTTACACCATGGAGATGTACGTGAATGGACCTCGAGTAGAGGTGGTAAAGGGAAGGACTCCAGTTCAGACAGAAGCGATCAGATGCGAACCACAATCATGAGCCCTGACCTGTGTCGCCTATGTGGGAGAAGAACCACAGTGGTTGGGAAAACGAGATGGTAATTCAGATGCCCAGGATAACTACGAATGTGTGCAACATAACTCGCGAGCAGTTGTGCATGCCAGTCGAACGACACGGGGTGCACTGGGTCGAGTAGACGCAATGCTGAGGGCACTGCTGAACCATAAACCAGACTTCCATAGCCAAGGCGGGATTGAACAAGGGCTCTGTAGAGCTGCAGCCGCGTAGAGTGATCTGCACCTCAGTTGGTGTTGCTCAGGCAGTGGAGGGCACTGAGGTGCTGCCAGCACTTCCACTTAAGCTGATGAAGGTGAAGAAACCAAGTCAATCGACCATTGAAAACCAGTCCTAACAATCGATATGTATTCACTACAGTGAGTGGATTGTCATTGCGGTAAAGTTCTGATTCCTGATGAACGGCACAATGCCGACAGAAGTACATGATACATGACTTTGCAGCTGAAAACTGGAAGCTGTGGGCTAGAACCCAGACTGCGCCTTGTGGATGGCTCCCTGTAGGTGCCACTCAGTGATGATCTCAGTCATGACCAATGCACATGCATGCTACACTAATAGCATGATAATTTATGACATAGCATCTAGAGGCCATACATTTCCCAAACATGTGTATGTGACTGATGGTGCAGCATCTCATTTTAAAAACCGCTCTCAGCTTCATGAGTTTGGTCAACAGTGTAGTACAGGAATTAAGACAAAAAATGGAGATTTTCAGCAACAGGTCATGGGGAATGTGCATGTGATGAGGTAGGGGTTGCATCCCAGAGTGGCACATACATTGCAAGAACTGTTCTCCACAGAATGTGTGAAATGCAGAGACCACATTATAAATTGGAAGACTTTGTAGTGAGCCACTTCATTTCTTGTGTGTATGACAAGCAGTGGTGTGTGGGGGCAGGTACAAAAGGTCAGTGTGCAGGTCCGATTTCCTAAGTAATGCTCTTGTTGGATCATCCCTGTCAGTGTGCCAATTCAGCTTGACTATACAAGTTCAATGAGAGGCAGAGGGGGAAAAAAAAACGAACTCTTTTTAATAGTACAGTGTTGACTGTTACGTAGTAGGCAATTTTAATTAATGAAAAATCATGAGGTAAAATCACGACAATACAATAATAATATGTGAATAATATCATAAAAAGAAAAATGGTTATAAATATTTTATACCTCATTTTTGTTATAAAATGCTTTTGAACAAAATTATGAATTTTTCTCCCATTCACTTGTAATGCTGTAAAGTAATTGTTTTGATTCAGAAATACCAGTTTTGCATGACACTTAAAATCAGCGATCAATTTAAATATGTAAGTGTCCATGATTTTTTGATCTTGAGAGTAGAGCTAGGTCTACCTAAAAAATTTCTCACATTTCATATAGACAAGTATTGTCCACTCTGACTGTACATTCCTTAAGTACAATGTCCAGTCAACATACCACGAAATGTTTAGAACATTTAGCATGGGGGTTTTGGAGAAAGTAACTTCTAAATAACGAAAAAATTTCAGATTCTTTCATCTTTACGTACAAACATTTTGACAGTTTAAAGATTTCATGCTTTAATGTCATAGCTGACAGTTAGTAGTCCTTCCACTTTATTATTTCTCAAGACAGTTAACATCCTGTGAATATGCATATTTTCAAAACATAATGTTGAAATTTACAAAAATAAACAAATTTTCACAGTTTATTAAAAATAAAATAGCTCAGAAGTCTATACGTATAAACCATGTCTCATAATATTGGGAACAAAGTATTTATTGAAAATAAATTCAGATCCCTCATTTTTGATTTATTAAATTTTTTCAATTTTCCCTTTCATTACGACATTTTCACAAATACTCTCATTTAGAGAGGTCCGTGGCATTTTTAAAACAAAAATCACCAGAAAATCAAAATATTGTAAGTTTGTGAAGTATCATGTGGAAATTCAACACACTTTTTTTCAGTATCTTTGGAATAGTGATGTAACACATTCACAGACGCAGACTCCATGGGGCCTGCGAGGGCCAGAGACCCCCCTCAAAAATTCCTTTGGGGAATAATTTAAGAAAATTATTAGTTATATTATGCTCTGTAAAATCACAAAATTATGTTGGAATTTTTTATTTTGATGATAATTACCTTTGAAAATACATACAGTAACGAGTTAAGAGAAATAATTATTACAGTAGTAAGCAGGTTAACTGAAAACTAGTGGTGTGAATCATCATGGTGTTACGGTGCTGTGGGCACACTTAGAATTTGTCCCAGTGCATGAACCTTCGGGTAAAGTCTGGTGCCAGGGGCCAGTGCTGCGGCCACGGCGACATCAAAAGGACTGGAGCAGAAGTGCCTGGAACCCACCGCCTCACATCACCTGACTCTTCGAGACATTACGACACCGTAGCTATATGCAGCTCACCCTGCTGTCATAGTCATTCAGTGTGGATAGTTTCGTTCAGTGCATGCTGCAGACGTGTTTAGTGTTCCGACTTTAGTGTCTTTTTGACTATTTTATATGACTACATTTTATTCGTTTATTTTAGTCTCTCTTAGCGTATTGCGAGTTAAGTTTGCAATGGGCAAATTTGTAACCAAAAAGGCGTGCTTGGAAGTTGATGATACTGCAAGTCAACCTACAATAATTATTGTGTCGACAATTGCTTCGTCGTCTTCAGGCGAGAACCATTCACAGCCAAAACCTGGACAATCTGGTAAGGGAAGATCATTTCAGAAGTCTTGGTTGATCAAATATACATGGTTAGAGTATGAAGCATCTACCGAAAACTTTTCTTGCAAAACCCACAAAGAGGCAGATGCTAAAAACCTATTAAAATTTTCTTTAAAAAAAAGAAGAAGATGCATTTACTTCCATAGGGTTTTCTAACTGGAAAAAAAGGCTTTGGAAAAATTCCATCTTCGTGAAAATATGTTTACGCATAAGGAAGGTGTTCTGAAACTAAATCCTATCTCTACGTTTACCTCTTTAGACAATTTTTACTACCGTGCGATTTCTATGCCGACAAGGACTAGCAATTAGAGGGTACAAAGATGTAAACTCAAATTTTTTTCAATTGTTGAACTCCGTAAGAATGACATACCTGAGTTTAAAGATTGGTTAGGGCATTTGAGGTATAAGTGGATGTCCCACAATATTCAAAACGAGATCATTGATCTACTAGGAAAGTCTGTGTTTAAAAACGTATTGGCTCCGGTCAAGAAGACTGAACATTTTTCCTATTATGGTTGATGAAACAAGTGATTCTTCGATTCACGTACAAGTGTCACTTTGTATTTGCACTGTCGATGATTCATTAATCATCAATGAAGACTTTATTGGCTTGCACGAGACCCCCAACACTGAATCACAAACTCTGCTTAGTATTTTAAAAGACTTTTTGCTCATCTCGATTTGTCGATGGGTAACTTAGAGGACAGTGCTATGATGGTGCCTCTAACATGAGAGGCAAGTTCAAAGGACTAAAAAAGTTAGTTTTGGATATACAACCAAAAGCACCCTATGTGCACTGCACTACTCAGAGTTTAGACTGGACAGTTGTAGACAGTGCCCACCATCTTACGTCTATGGGGGAAATTATGGATTCAGCCAAGGACTTAATAAACACTGTAAGGGAATCCAACAAAAGGATAAGAGCACGAACGACCGAGCTAATCTACGGCCCCTTTGCCCGACTATGGACTATGCAAGCTTCTAGTATCTTGAGAATATGGAAAAACTTTGAAGAACTTTTAGAGTTTTTTTGAAACATTTTCTGCAGAGGACAAAACAGAGGCAGGTTACAAATGTGCAGGGCTACCCCGAGTCAGTGTTACAACTCAAGACATTTTTTTTATGCCATGCAATGAACCCAGTAGAGGATGTCAATGAAAAAATTCAATGCCCCCATCTAAGTGTTGCTGATCTGGAAAAAATATATGAGGACTTTATTTGTACAGGTTGTCCCACTCAAACCTCCTTGATTTCAAAGACCCAGGGGAAAATATAAAACCACAGTAGATACAACAATGAAAAATTCACCGCATTGTAGAGCATCTCAAAGAACTTATATTCCCACATCAAAAGTGTCAAGTATCGTCGCCAGAGTGCAGCATGGTCGCAGGTCATAAGTGCCCATGTCAAAACTGTAAAACATCAAGACAAAGAGAGAAGTTAATACCTATGGAAGAGAAGACAGCTAAAAACAGGGATGTGGAGAAAGGTCTATAAAATACGCCATAGAGAAACGGACGTCCAGAACTAAAATTAAATGGCCTTCGCCATATTGCTATGAGTGATAAAAAGTAAAACGTGGTTGACAGCCCATGCATTGTTCGCTAAAATGGCCGACAACTCAGATGGCAAACACAAACAGGAACGTCAGGAAATGGTGGACAGTTAAAAGTTGGGTGCTATGTGCACAAAGTGGTGGGGGAGCACCACTTAAATGGCGATGGTTAAAAACGCAGTGCCCAATATGAAGTCAAGTTAAAAATGGCACCCTCGCAGTGAGAGGACCGAGAAGAGGTCATCCAAGCTGCTGAGAGAGACTTAATAATCTGGAGCTTGTTCCTATGAAGGGAGGACCAGTGGCGATGCCAAAGTGACATCACCTACTGACAGATGGTAACACATAGATCATCGGATGGAATGTAAGAACTAGCAGGCTGAGGTACAAGGACTGCAGTCTTGACAGCAGCATCAAAGGCCTCGTTTCCTGGACCCGTTGCACTGAGCGATGGACAGTGTGCAGCACATGGAGGCTTTGAAGGGCACTGAGAGTGTCTGGGCAGATGAGGCAATTGAAAAGCCTGTGTTGTCAGATGTACTGCATGGCCCGGTACAGGGCGAAGAGCTCTGCTGTAAATACTGAGCAGTGTTCTGGAAGCAGAAACTGAAAAATGTCAGCTCCAATGATGAAGGCACACCCAACATAACGGTCACTGCAAGAGCCACCAATGAACACAAAGGTAAAGTCGCAAAGGTCCATGCGAAGGTGGTGAAACAGAAGGCGGTAGAGCGAGGCTGGAGTAGTGTCCTTAGGAAATGAATGAAGGCCAAGGTGAACATGGGCCACTGCATGAAGCCAAGATGGTGAAGGGTTCACACCCACTGGGAAAGTTGGAGGGAGTGTGAGGTTAGGCTGCTGGAGCAAGAGCCAAAAGCAAACTCCAGGAGCTAACAGTGAAGATGGATGCACTCCATTCTGGTGATCAAAGGAGTCATCTAAGGAGGCATAGGATGGATGGCCATGCATGGGAGACAAACGGCATGCATATCTACTGAGGAGAAAGTCACGGTGGTGTGAGAGCAGTAGTTTAGCAGCTTCTTCATAGTCTCTCAACAGGTCTAGTATAAAAGGCGCCAGTGGCCAAATGGATGCCATGATGGTGGATAGTATAAGAGACGGATGTGCAGATGCATGAACGAAACACCCATAGTCTAGCTTCGAACGGACAAGGGACCGTTAAAACTGTAGGAGGGTGGTTTGATCGGCTCCCAAGGAATTAACATTGAGGGCATGTAGGACACTGATGCATTGCATACAGTGGGCTTACAGGTAAGACACGTGGGAGGACCAAGAAAGTTTCCTATCGAGCATGAGCCCCAGGAATTTCATAGTTTGAATGAATGAAAGAGCAACAGGCCCAAGATGTAAAGAGGGAGGAAGAAACCAACTACGCTGCCAGAAATCTACACACATGGTTTTGTCAGTGGAAAAACTAAAGCCATTGTCGATGCACCATGAGTAATGACGATCAAGACACTGCTGATGGCGCCACTCAGTGATACAAGTCTGAAGAACTGCAATATATGGCAAAATTGTCAAAGAAAAGGGAGCCAGGGACACCCAGCAGGAGTCAGGTCATTACAGGGTTAATGGTGATGACATTCAGGACAGAACACTGAGGCACACCGTTTTCCTGGATAAAGGTGTCCGATAAGGCACAACCCAAGGAAACGACCAAAAGGTAATGAGGCAGGTGGCCACAGAAGCCAAACATGTCGAGAGTAAGGAGGATAGCAGTCCTGCAGCAAGGGTAGGCTTTCTCCAAATCGAAAACATGGCCACTGTCTGGGATTTCTGCAGAAAACCATTCACGACATGGGTGGACAAAGTGACGAGATGGTCAACTGCAGAGCGGTGCACTTGAAATCCATACTGTGCAGTGGTTAGTAAATTGCGTGACTCGAGCCACCATACCAGCCGGGCATGAATCATACGTTCCATCACCTTGCAAACACACCTGGCGAGAGAAATGGAGCAGTGGCCAGGTGTTTGTCCTTACCGGGCTTAGGTATGGGTGTGACAGCGACTTCACACCAGTGTTTGGGAAGCATGCCATCTGCCCAGATGCAGTTGTGTGTATTAAGCAGAAAGTGCATGCCCGCAAGAAAAAGGTGCCACACCATCTTAATGTGAACAGCGTCTAGCCCTGGGACAGAGGATCGCGATGGAGTGAGTGCATGACCTAGCTCCCTCAGAGTAAAGGTGGCATTCAAACACGCGATTCTGGGAACGGTATCACACAAGCCGACTCCACTCATTTCCAATGGAGGAAGGCAGGGTGATAGTGGGAGGAGCTCAAAATCTCTGCGAAATTGCGGCCCCAGGTGTTGGAGATAGCAATAGGGTCCATGATGGCATTGTTTGCTACATTCAGGTCGGAAACTGGGGAATGGATCTTGGTCCCAGAGAGCTGTCGGAAGCTGACCTACATGATAGAAGAGGGAGTGGAACTGTTAAAAGAACTAGTGAATGAAATCCAGCTAGCTTTTTCACTATCCTGAAGAACGTGACAACACTGTGCACACACTTGTTTATAATGAATGCATTTTGCCATCAAACGACGACTGTTAAAAATGCTGAGAGAACATCTCCGCGTGTGAATTGCATCATCGAATGCCTCAGTCCACCAAGGGACCGGGACACAGCATGGTAAAGAAGTAGTTCGAGGAATGGAACGTTCTGAGGCAGTAAGGATAACATTTGTAAGGTATTCTACGTGGTCATCACAACTGAGGAGATCTTGTTCATCGAAGGTCGCCAGGGAAAAGTAAAATCTCCAAACGGCCTTAGTAAGCTGCCATTTGGGTGTGCACATAGGTGGGATAGGAGTCAGCAAACGGATAGTATATGGGAAATGGTTGCTCAAGTAGGTGTCAGAGATAATGGACCACTTGAGATGATGGACAAGATGGGCAGTGCAGAAGGATAGGTCCAAATGAGAATAGGTGAGTGAAGAGTCTAAAAGAAACATGGCTGCTTCTGTGTTAAGGCAGAAGAGGTTAAACTGATTATGAAGGTCAGCCAAGAGGGCACCTCTCTGACAGGTTCTGGGAGAACCCCACAGGGGATGGTGTGCATTAAAGTCACCGAGCAGCAGAAAGGGGTGAGGTAGCTGCCCAGTAAGCTGTAGGAGGTGTGCCCTGGTGACATCAAATGGAGGGATGTAAACGGAACAAAGGGAAAAGGTCAAATGAGGAAGGAAAAGGCAAACTGCAACATCTTGAAGATAGGCAGTCAGAGAGATGGGGGAAGGTCAAAATGGACAGGGAAGAAATGCTAAAGATCAAAGCAGTCATGAGGACACAGTTTTGTTTTATGAAGACAGAGGACAAGTGGACACTGGGATTCTAAAAGCAGCTGTAAATCCTCTTTGTGGGATCGAAGAGAGGAGAGTCACGATGAGGAAAAAATGAAGGTTTGTCACCTCGCCAGCTGCCGAGTGCCAGCTGGTGAATACTCGCTGCTACAGGGCACAGAGGCTGCTCCATGAGATCCACAGGAGCATCAGCTTTCTTCTGCTGTCAGTGTGCAGAGTCCAACACAGAAAAAACTAACCATCCCAGCAGAGATCACTGCTCACCTCAGACACAGTGAATTGCAGTCAGATCTGAGCTCCCCAGAGAGGCCACAGTGTCAATTTGTGAGTGACTCGTGCTCTTGTGAATGTGTGTTGTCTACGTCTGATGAAGGACTTAGTCCGATAGACGAATTATATCTAACAGTCTTTTTTGTTGTGCTTGTCTTGTGAGTAGCAATCAATCTTTCACACTGTTGTTATTCCATCCTGGATTTTGCTAATAAATTCCCTTTTTTCTGAAATGATTTTTTCTTCCTACATCCTGCCTGTATTTTATCTACTTCTACATCAACAATCCAAAAGCCAGCAGGTTGTGTGTTGCAGAAGATACCTTCACTGCCACTGAATGACCCCCCCTTTCCTTGCTCCATTCATTAATGGCATATGGAAAGAATAAGTATTGGTAAACCTCTTTACTAAGCTCAAATTTCTCGAATTTTCTCACTGTGATCATTTCGCGAGGCACATGTAGGAGGAAGTAATATGTTGTCTGACTCTTGTCGGACATAATCTCTTGGAATTTCAATAATAGAACTCTCCTAGATGCAGAGAACCTCTCTTGTAGCGTCTGCCACTGGAGTTGAATACCTGTTTGACATTCATGATGACTAAAGAATCGTTTGATGAAATGTGCTGCTCTTCGGTCGATATACTCCATGTCTTCTATGAATCCTTTCTTTTAAGGCTCTCAGACTGATGAGCAACACAAAGAATCAGTTGACAAGAGTTTTGTAAGCCACTTCCTTTGTGGATGAGTTACGTTTCCCTTAGTCTCTTCATATGAATCTCAGTTGCTTGCTTTTCTTATTATTTCTTTTTATATCCTCTCTACTTTGGCCCTTATCAATTATTTGGCTGCCAAGTAGCAAAATTTATCCATTACTTTTAGTATTTCATCTCCTGATCTAATTTGATTACTTCCCATTATGCTAGTTTTATTTTTGCTGGTTGCTCATTTCATAACCTCTGTTCAAGACACTATCTATTCAAATGAACTGCTCTTCCAAGTCCTTTATCATCTTTGACATAAATAGTGTCATTCACAAACCTTAAAAGTTTTTATTTCTTCCGCCAGAACTTCAATTCCCTTTTCAAGCTATGGTTTTCTTTACTGCTTGCTCAGTATACCAACTGAATAGCATTGGAGAGAGGGTACAACTCTCATTCCCTGTGTTAGTACGCCTCCCTTAAACTCGAGGCAATATTCTACGATGGGACACACAAGGGACTTGCAAGCAGTGTCCTTTGTAGAATGACTGCATTTTCTCAATATCCTACCAGTGAACCGAAGTCTTCTACTTGCCTTGCCTAAACCGATCCTACATAACCCTGGTTCACATTCGTATATAAAGTACTCTTACAAGTTGGCTCATTCTTACTCTGCATAACTGATAGTACAGAAATAAGACATTGGCAATTTTTTTCTTCATTTTGTAAAATGCATAATTCTACATTTATGTAAATTTAAAGCAAGTTGGCAATCTTTGCATCACTTTGAACTCTTTTGAGATCTCAAGGAATATTTCTGCAGCTTTTTCTGACAGTACCTACTTCATTATGATATCAGCATCATCTGCAAAAATGTTGTTCTTAATATTGTCTGGCAGTGATAAAATAAATAAAAAACGAGCATCTCACCCCACTTTCCTGAGGAATGTCTGAAGGTAATTTTACTTTCATCAATGTATCTCCATCTAAAATAACATGCTGTCTTACTCCTACCAAGAACTCAATCCTATCAGAAATTTTGTTTGATACCCCTTATAGGCTAATCCTACTTTCATTAATAGTGTCAAACACATCTCAGAAATCAAGAAATACAGTACCCACATCATTTTCTGGATGTCTGAGAAAAGTGAAAGATGGGTTATGCATGATAGATGTTTTTGCAATATATGGTACTTGTAACTAAACTTTTGTTACTTGAGAGGGCCTCCATGAAAAACAAGTGGTCACAGAATAATGAAATTCTGTAAGAATGAGCAGAATAAAAATAAATAGAATAAACCAATGAAGGGAACTATGTTTACGTTTAGATGATTGTCTGCATCATCAATAGACTGTAACAGCACTAGAGATTGCTCTACTGCTGCGTGAAACATCTTGCTTGGGACATTTGCTACCTCCCTCGCTATGCTCATCTTTAATCTCTAACGGGTGATACTGTCTCGTTGACATAACCCGTCCTTCATGTAACCCCAGAGCCAGAAATTGCACAGGTTCAAATCTGGTAGTCACACAGTTTGGCACCATCAGCCAATTCTCCACATGTATCACAGAGTAGCTGAGTGACCTCAAGAGCAATGTGAGGTGGAAATCCATGGTCGATACTTGCAAAGAGTAGCAGCACTACTACTGTTGGTTTGATAAACAAGCATAACAAAGCCCTGCTCACCTTGACTGTCGACAACTTAATGCATACTGAACCTTGCGTTTCAACCCTATGGTGCCATACCAGCAAGTCAAGACACTGACAACAACACAAATCCTGCAGTCACAGTCTGAACACCCCCCCCCCCCCATATATTTGGTTACCCTTACAATAAATTGTTTTCACCGACACCACTTCAAGTGGTGAAAGTTTATTTATAACCACACTGTACATGGTGGTTGAGACGAGGTAATTCTTTTCATGATACTTCATTGTTTGAGCACAGAAAACATTCTGCAACTCTACAACAGACAGTCAATGAGATAGGTCAGCAATTTTGTAGGTCTTCTGCTACCCTTGATGTAGAATAGAGTGACCTGTCTCTTTGTCCAATTACTAAGACACTGATTTTTCTTGAAGGATTCTACAGTGTATTATGTTTAAAATGGAAACTAGCTGCAAATTCTGGGTTACATCAGGCTCAAGGACCCTGCTTGATTTTATCAGTTTCTGATGGTACTGTCACATATCTAAATAACTCACCTTTTCAGTGAGGAAACTGGGGCATTAGGGTACAGATGTATCTTCATTACTAAAGGAAAATCTGAATATCGTGTTCAGTGTTTCTGCCCTATCTTTATTACCCTTAGTATTGGTTCCTGCATCATATGTTAGTACCTGGACAACCATAGTCTGACACAGGTGCATTGCTAGCTGCATGAATTTCACTGCTAGGTCAGGTTAAAGTTTACCATACGGTGTTGGTCCACTGCATTGGTACACAGCAAACATTAATAATGCAACATCATGTTTGGCTGAGGGCAGCCAATAGAAACAAGGTATTGTGTAATTTCTGATGTTATCTTTCACTGTGAAATAATAATTTAAATTATATATATATATATATATATATATCTCACTGTGTTGACAAAAAAATTTCTTATAGTGAAAAAGTTGAGTACGTCATATTCACGACACTGTGGGGGAAAAAAAAACACCCAACTATTATTACTGAACCTTCCAATGCCCCTCCTGGTAGTTAGCGCAGGTACTTCGAACCAGATTTCTTACTTTCATGTGAACCGTTGCACGGCGAATAAACTAACTTACTCTACAATTATTAACTTACAGGTTCAGTCTTTCATACAGTTATAGACAAAGTTACATCATGTGTCAACCATTATTTAACTATTTTCGAAATAGCAAGATTAATTTTTCCATAAATAATTGTAACAATGAAAACCGTTAGTTGTCTGGTTTGATGTTCGAATAAGTACACAATGTTTCTTAAAAATACTGAAAGAGATAAATAAATTTGACATCTTCAGAAAAAACTATGCTTTGATATTTACTCACAGCATTCTTTAGCTTGACAATATAAGCCTTCGAGTACTTCTTTCTTTTTCTCAATATCTTGTATTCTTTCCTCTGTTAACGCCATGATCTTTTTGTTCTGAGGATCTTCGGAATTCATTTTGGTTAGAAAGATCAACTCCATTCAAAACACACACCACAGATTACACACAGAGTTCTACAATTGCAGTGACCGAAGGGTTGCCAACTGCAACACAAAATATACTTAACGCGTATTTAAGACCTGTATCAACTATGGTATATACAGCAGCAGCACCAGTTGCAGTACATAATCAAAAAATACGTTTTTAGCTACTATAATTCTTATACAACGAAACAAATCAGTGAGTGACTGTGGTGACCACAGTCAATTATCGATATCATTCCACGAGCTAGTGAACACTGTTGTCAAACCTGCTTAATTTGGCGGTAAAATATCTGAATTTCGTCTGCAGTCTGCACTCAGCGGGAGCAGAAAACAGACAACACATTAGAAGAAAATGTCCCTGCGGACTTTGCGTGAAAGGAATTGTGGGAAAGAATGTGTTGTTCTTGTTGAGTAAGTGTTATTTCGATAAAGAATACATATATCTGTGAGCTGAGGTGTGGTTATAGAACTGGTATATTTTCCGGTTACTTAATCAAATATGGATATGTATTGCCAGCGTCGCAAGCGTATCACATTTGCACTCCTGATCTATTTCACAGAACAGCATATTATGAATATGTTGATCAGTTTAATGCGTTAGCTGCTACCAGATTTTCGCCAACTGCATACATCAATATCATACACGGAAATCAAACTGCCAATGATACATATTATATTTGGTTGGTTTTGATCTTGGTTAATTTAATGTCTGTAACGGTAGAATGTGTAATGCAGCTGAGAACATGCGTATTATTTCTATGTATAAAAAACCGTTGATGGGCTCAGTTCTCTTATGCTTGCACAGTAGAGGATCTCCTCAATCTACCAAAGAAGCCACGTTTCACAGTGTCTTTACAGCCACAATTTTTCTTGTAAAATGTATTTTAAGCAAACCATTGAGGATGGAAAAAAATAATCATTTTAATGATGTGAGATAATACCAGGGCACTCATAACTGAACAGTTTCTTCAGAGGTTTTTGGTACTGTGTGTTTTCCCAATTCAAAACATGGTGGCATTTGTAGCTTAAACAAAGAAATATGAACTATGCAGAATGTGCTCAGAAAATACTTCATGTTTTCAACTGACAACGAAACTTCTTTGTGCAGTTTGTAATTTAAAGTCATCTATTTATTGGAATTGTAAAAACCACGGAATGTAATGATTTTTGAACTAGGCCCTATATGTAATCATTTTGTTAGTTCTCTTGTACTTTTATTGTAATTTGTTTGTAAGCACATTCCTTCAGTTTTCACTCATTTTGGGTACCTTGCCAAGTGTTGTGATTCCCAAATTCGGATCATTTTTAAGTCTCAATGTTGAACACTGTCAGTTCATTCTCACAAAAAAGAAAGAAAAGAAAAAAAGTAATTAAAGAGAGTTAATTCTGGGTCCCCTGTCTAATCCAGTGAATAGAATTTTTTTGTTTAAAATGTGTGGCAAGATAAAAACAAAGGCATGGACAAGCTGGAGCTAAAACAAGCAGTTTTGTTATAGTGCAGGGATTTCCAAACGAATATTTCCAATTAAATATATTTTAAGTGCTTCTGTTCTCTTCCAGAGATCCTGTGTTTGAGAATTTTCCAGGAAGATGGTCTTATAGTATTATCAAATCAATAAACTTTATCATCTGTTGTGTGAAAAACAAGAGATGATAAATTTTTGTAGCTCTCTTCATCTAAATTAATTGGGTAGTTTACCATAGTGGTTTGCATGTATTCTTTATCACTTCACGTCCACAGCTCATGGTCTAGTGGTTAGTATTGTTGCCTCTGGATCACGGGGTCCCGCGTTCGATTCCCGGCTGGGTTGGGGATTTTCTCTGGGTGTTTGTGTTGTCCTCATCATTTCATCATCATTGTCATCATTCATGACAAGTGGCTAGATTGGATTGTGTAAAAATTAGGACTTTGTACGGACGCTGATGACCGTGCAGTTGAGTGCCCCACAAACCAATCATCATCATCATCATTTATCACTTCACATACCATTTAATGTAATATTTATTTATTTATTTATTCATCCATAGACAACTTGTGTTGTATGGATGTCGTCAACTGTATACATGGAATGAGTATATACATAATAGTACTTCTGGTAGTACATATTTCTATGGTGCAACTTAATCGTTTGTACACAGAACAAATACACACCAATCTTAGTTACAAATAAATATAAATTTACAAATGTATTCTTGCATGGATTACACAAAACAAATACACACCAATCTTAATTACAGATAAATATAAATTTACAAAAGTACTCTTGCATGAATTGAGGTGAACACATGTCATTTACAGTATTCTTTGACAGTATAGTAACACTTATCTGCTAAATAACTTTTTGCAGCTTTCCTAAAGGCATGTATTCCAGTTTCAGCTTTGATCTCCTCTGGAAGTCAATTATACATTTTTATTCCATTAAATAATAAACTATTTTGGGTTTTTGTTTTGTTTTTTCGTATGAGATGCAAATGGTGGCAGGATCTAGTCCAGTGGTGGTGTATAGATCTGTTTTGTGTGTACTGGTCAATGTGTTTCTTTATATATATCACAGTCTGAAAGATGTATTCACATGGTACTGTCAAGATTCCCATGGTTTTGAATAAATCAGTACAGTGAGCTCTCTTGCTGCCTTTTGTTATTATTCGTACAGCCCTCTTTTGCAGCTTGAAAATTGCTTGTATGTTCTGCACATTTGTACCCCAGAAGGTTATGCCATAACTAATTATTGAATGCACATATGCAAAGTATGTAGTCTTAGCACATGAACTATTACCTACTGACATAATTATCCGGAGTGCATAGCAAGCAGTAGCAATTTTCTTTTCTAGTGCTGCAATATGGTCAGTCCAGTTAAGCTGTGAGTCAACATGCATTCCTAGGAATTTTGTGTTTGTGACACAATCTATAAGTTCATCTTTAACTTTTAGGCCTATGCTATTATGTTTTTTATTTATGTGGAAATTAATACTTTCTTTTTTTTTAAATATTGAGGGTTAATTTGTTGGGAGTCTAATGACCTCAGCAGTTGAGTCCCATAGTGCTCAGAGCCAGCCAATTTGTTGGGAAATACGGAAGCGTCCGATCCCACCCGTATGCTTTGACCCATGACGTCACAAATATGGCGGAAACAAAAACAAACACACACACTTTCCACAAGAAGCCTAATGACACTAACAGGACAAGCGCGGGAAATGGGGTGTTTTGGGTGGGGGGCAAACTAAATATAAACAAATTTAGACGCCTTGCGTAGCTACAATGTGTAAGTGAAGACAACCATGCATGAATACTCACCACCTCCCCAGGGGTCGTAACCCCTGCAACCCATAGAAGATAAAGATGCTTCAGTTGCTGATTAGCGTTTTTTGTCTTTTTAAAAAAAAAAAATCTCACGGGATAGAACGAGCAGATCAGAAAGATAAATATAATAAACTAAAACAGAAATTGGAGGAAGCAGATAATTAAAATAAGTAGTAAGTGTTTTTAAATTAAAAAAAAATAATCTCACGAGATAGAACGAACAGATCAGAAAAGTAAATAAAATAAGATAACACTGAACTGGAGACAGCCACACTCAAACCAAACTCCGCGCCGTCATGACGTTACACACGACAACACCCTTACGTCACGGGTCAAAGCCGACACGTGGGATCGGATGCTTCTGTCGACCCATTTGTTGCTTACTACCCACTTGCATACATGATCGAGAGTTTCTTCAGCTTTTGTCTCTCAATTTGTCTGGTGACTCATAACTGATAAGGATGCTGCTATCATCTGTAAATAGTATTGCTTCCCCGCATTTGACACTCTGGGGAAAATCATTGATATATACACTGCTGGCCACCGTAAATGCAACACCAAGAAAGACAAGAGGTAGCACAACAAAATTTATTTTCTAGATAACATGTTGACCAAGTATCAAATGATTACGTTTACAGACGTCTGTGACATGTAGTTCCGCCAGAATCAGTAGCCAGAGTAGCCGCCATTGTTGGAGATCACCGCTGCCACACGTCTCGGCATTGAGTCAAAGAGATGTTGGATGTGTTCCTGGGGTACAGCAGCCCAAGCAGCTTCCACACGTTGCCATAGATCATCTGCTGTGGCAGCTGGGGATGTAATCTGGGTCACTCGTTGAGCAACCATGGACCACATGTTTTCTATTGGCGAAAGATCCGGAGAGCGAGCCGGCCAGCGAAGCAATTCAATCTGGTTATCGACGAAGAACCTTTGGACAATGCGTGCCACGTGTGTTCGTGCATTATCCTGTTGAAATATGGCTGTGGCCGAGCCCTGAAGGTAAGGAAGGACAACTGGCTCCAGCACCTCGGATATGTAGCGCCGGCTATTTAAAGTACCGGCAATGCGTACTAGAGGCGTGCAAAAGTAATATCCAATACCACCCCATACCATAATACCCGGTGCAAGACTCGTGTGGCGGTGCGTAATGCAGCTGTCCAGCATCCTCTCTCCACGGTGTCTCCGCACTCGAATCCGACCATCGTGGTGCTGCAGACAGAAGCGTGCCTCATCAGTAAAGACAACGTCATTCCATTCTGCCGTCCACATCCGTCTGTCATCACACCATTGGCGACGGAGACGTCTGTGGTTCTGCGTCAATGGTAGACGAAGCAATGGACGTCTTGCGGACAGACCACTCTGCTGTAAACGGCGTCGATTGGTACGCGCAGACACTGGATGATGCGTTACAGACGCAATGTGCTGTGCTATGGTTCGGGATGTCACTGAGCGATCCGTCACTGCCATGTGCACAATTTGCCTATCAGCACGTGCAGTGGTGCACCGAGGTGAATGCGATTGACCACGTCGGTCCGTCGTACCCTCCTTCATCCAACGGTCACATATCCGCATTACAGTTGTTTGGTTTCGTCCAACACGACTAGTGATTTCTCTGTATGATAATCCACAATCTCGGTAAGCCACTATCCTTCCTCTGTCAAACTCGGATACTTGATCAAAAGATGTTCGCTGTTGTCTACGAGGCATAACTGATCATGTTGTGAAACAACCACAAGGTAAACACACGTGCCGAACGTACACTCGTTGAAATCGCCAAGCCTTAAATGGCGCCACAGGCACGCGTGATGTGCGTCTGCACTGAAATTCTAATCAGTTGCATATCTCATCGCTGCAAACTCATGGTGTAAATTTCACTTGATTCGGATGCTTCCTTCAGGGTGTTGCATTTACGGTGGCCAGCAGTGTATTAGGAAGAGTATTGGCCCTAACACACTTCCCTGAGGGAGTCCTATGTTAATATGTTCTGGTTGGAAATGTGTTTTGTCAATCCGCTGAACTTCGTTTGTGAGATCTCTACACACTGTACCCTATTTTCCAAGTACGATTGAAACCAAATATTTACTGTTCCCCTTATTCCTAGTGCCTCCATTTTGTTTAGTAGTATTTTGTGGTCTACCATGTCAAATGCTTTGCTAAGGTCAAGGAATATGCCTGTTACATGTTCACCTTCGTCAAGTGCTTCTAAGACAAAATTTGTGAAGTGAGCTACTGCTGAACCTGTGCTTCTTCCTGGCCTAAAACCAAACTGTTCTTTATACAGTAGGTTGTACTTGTTTAGGAAATCCATTAGTCTCTTTTTCATTATATTTTCTATTACCTTGGAAAAGGATGAGAGTAATGAGATGGACCTATAGTTTTCTATATTTTCTGGATCGCCTTTCTTAAATAGAGGCAGGACTTTTGCACATTTTAAGTATTCTGGGAAGCAGCCTGCAGTGAAAGATTCATTTATGATGTGTGCCAAAGGATGTTGTACGCTGTCAATGCAGTCCTTCAGTAAGCACACTGGCACTTCATCTAAACCTGCTGATGTTTTATTCTTTAGATTCTTCACAACCATCCTTACTTCTTCTGTAGAAGTCGGTAACAGTAACATTGAGTTATCCATACAGTTCAATTTTTGTTCAGGCTGTTTTTTGCCAAACTTTTGCTGTAGCTTGGTAGCAACACTGCTGACGTACTCATTTGCAGTATTTACTAGTGTATTTGGGTTATGTATAATAGCACCATTATGTTTAATTTGAATGTTTACTGTTTTTAATTTATTACTGTTTGTTTCCTGTTTGGTAACAGTCCAGGCTGCTATAATTTTATTTTCTGCCTTTTCTATAATACTGTCATTGTGGGCTTTTTCTGCATCTCGTAAAACTCTTCTGTATATTCTTTTGTATGTGTGGTAGTAGTTTAGGAAACCAGGATCACTATGGTAGTTTTTTAACCTGTTCAGTTGTTTGAGTGTTGCAGAGGATTTCCTTATTCCTTTGGTCACCCAGGTATTTCTTTTGTGTGAGTGTACTGCAGTTTGCACCTTTGGGAATGCTTCATCAAATCTGAGTTTAAATAGTGACATGAATTTAGAAAATTTCTTATTTACACTAGTTTCAGCATACACTTCTTCCCAAGTTATACTGTTTATTTGCTTGGCAAATTCTGATCTGTTTGGTTTGGAGAAAACCCTTCTGTAAGTGTATGTTTTAGTTGTATTGTCTATATTTATGTTTAATTTTAGGATTTGACAGGAGTGATCAGAAAGGCCAAGGTTATCTACAATAATTTCACAACTTTCTTTATCTATGTCTGTGATGATGTGATCAATTGTTGATGATGAGTTTTTGGCTATCCTCGTGGCTCTGTTAACTAATGGTGATAACTTATAACAGCGCAATATATTCAAGAATGAGTTACAGAATCTATCTGGGTTTTGTGTGTTTATATTTAAGTCTCCATAAATGAGAACCTTCCCTTTAGGATTCGAAGCCATGTCTAGAATCTGGATTAGTTTTGCAGTGAAAGTATCTATATCATCACTGGGTGAACGGTAAATACATATTATAGTTAACCTTTGTGCCTCATCTGTCTTGCTTATCTCTATGGCTGATATTTCTATGTGTTTTTCCTCACAGAATTAATATCATTTCTAATTTTATAGGCAATTCCTTGCTTGACATATATACATGATCCGCCACCTCTAATGGTGGTGCTACTATAATGACATGCTAGTATATATGAGTTTAAATGTATTAATGTTATTTCAGTTCCTCTACACCAATGTTCAGTAATGCATTTGACTGAACTGTTTAAAGTTTGTAGTTCCACTTCTAATTGTTGCACTTTGTTTCTGACAGATTGTATATTTTGATGAAAGACTGAGAAACGAGCACAGCTTACCTTGCCTGTATCTTTTGTTTACATTTTGTTGACAGTGACTGATGCTTTGAGCCGGTTTGTCCCAGTTTTTTTCTCCTCTTGGTGCTGAACCATAAAAAATCCTCCTTTGGAGTGATGTACTTTCTTGTCCTCTGGCTCCTTCTGATGGGGTGTGGTTTAGCTGGTGGCTTCTCCATTGGTACTGTCGTTTCTGGTGCTACTGCTGTTGTTGGCTTTGCTGTTGTCTGCCCCACTGTTGCTGTGTCTCCTGTTCTTATTTTTGGTGGTGGTGGTGGTGGTGGTGAAGGTTCTGCTGATGTCAGTTCTGCTGCTGACGAGATGACTGCCTTTGTTGATTTTTCTTGTACTGTGGAATGTTCTATTACTGATAGTGGTATAACAGTTGTTTTTGTGTTGAAGGTGTTTTGAAGTAGTTTTAATTCCTTCATTATCATGTTCGCCAGATATTCTTTCCCAATACTGTTTAAGTGTAGTCCATGTTGTGTGTGGAATCTACGACCTGTATTATTTATATTAACACATTTAACATTTTTAAAACGTCTACAGATTTTGGCATACTGATAGTTGGCTTTTTGTATTTCAGTATTTACACATGATGGGTTATCCAGATCATGCCGATGTGGTGTATTCACGATTATCACGTTTGTATGCGTGAGGTTCTTCAGACACTGTTTAAGATAACGTGTAGCATTTGCAGTTTCATTTTTATATACATCGTTTGAACCTCCAATGAGTATTACACAGTCTTTATCGTGTAGATTTTTAACCTCTCTAGATTCAGTCGTTTTTATCATTTCCGCTAGTGGGGCTCCCGGGTTTACTATGCTACACAAACTTCTATTAGTTTTCTCTTTAATTTTCTTTGTGAGTCCACGCCCATGACCATCTGAAAGCATGAGTATTTTATGATGCGCGTTATCTGTTACAATGTTTTTCGTTTTAGTGTTTGTTTGTATCAGTATTTTGTGACGTACTTCAAGGTCATTTTGTACCAGTATTGTCTCATGAAGTTCATACGACACTTTATCGCTGTTTCGAGATTTTTTGATGTGTTTAGACTGTTCACTAGTGATTTTAGGCCTATTATCTTGAATGTTTTTCTTCCCAAGCGACTCGTAACGGCTCGTTTTACCCTCGCTGTCTACAATTGCGAGTACTTCAAACGAGTTTTCATGCACGAAATTAACGTTGCGGTCATTGTTCACACGATTTAACACTTAGTTTGTTTTTAAACGTAGCCTTGTTCCAGTTTTTTGAAGCAGGCGAAATGTTCTGCACCGAGTCCCGCATGTAGCACGTATCTTGTTTTGATCGGAGATCATAATTTTCTTTCTTGAGCCATGTAATTTCTTTACGAAGCACTTTGACAATTTTCTGTAGGCTAATAATACGTTCATTTAATTTTGTTGTAACACCATTATCATTCACATAATGACTGTTTTTCACTACGGAGCTGTAATTTTCGCGCACAGGAATATTACGAACACTTGAATCTGTCGCCATGTTCTCAAATATGTTGGAGATATTTATGATAAAACCTTTGTTGGCTTGGACAAGAATAGGGTTGGAAAATTCTCATGAGCTTTTGAATAGCATCAACTTGGCAACCTAAGGAAGCCACAAAAAGGTCTAACTCTGAATGCACAGATGGATATTTTTGCATCTACCTCTATACCCTGCAAATCACTGTGAAGTGCATGGTGGGGGGGTATTCTGCGTTTTACCAAGTATTAGCGTTTATCACTGTGTTCAAACTCCACACTTCCTGAATGAGAATTCTTTGTTGTAATGCTGTACTATCTCGCTCTTCATTTTGTTTTTTAAAGGAAACACAGCTGTCTAACAGCAACATATTACAGATGTATGCCTAGTATATAAAACCTCATTCTGAATAAAAAACGTGGGATCTCTCAAGGTTTTCGGCCAGGGCTCAAGCCCAATGTTACTGAATTTTACTGATTTTTTAATGATTGTTTTACTCCCATTCTACCGAGCGAATTGGCGCAGTGGCTAGCACACTGGACTCGCATTTGGGAGGACGACAGTTCATCCCGTGTCCGGCCATCCTGATTTAGGTTTTCCGTGATTTCCCTAAATTGCACCAGGCAAATGCTGGGATGGCTCTGACTGCTCTCTGCTTGTTGGAATGCATTTGTGTTAGATGCCATTTTGAAGGCTACATATAACGCCACCACTTATCATAACTTCATGAAACTATAGGGGTCAGGAGGAATATTACACAATGTCTCAATGCATTATGCATGTTTTCAACTGAAACTGGGCGAGAAAAAAATATTTCATTAGCTACTGAATGCCCCGTGTAATTTATAGGTTAAGTTTTGGGAATAAGCTTCTCTTGTTGGTGCAGTGTAAAGCACTGGGCTCACATGCAAGAGAAGTGGGGTGAAACACCTGTATGGCCATCCAGTCCTGTATAGTGTTGCTAAGGTAAATGCTGGGGTGGTTCTGCTGAAAAAGTCAAGCCAGTTTCCATGACCAGTCTGACCTATGTCTGCACATGTTTGTACAAATTTAGGTGTGTTCGATCAGTGCTATCAATATGAAATCATCACATGCAAATGGCTTCCCAGTTACTTCCATTAAGTCTTATGAATACTCTCTTGAATGCTCTCTTTACCAGCATATGCCGTTTGGAGGATTGTTAACTATTAGGTTGACTAACTGGAGTGTTTCCAAATCTGTTACTAAAGCACAGCATTTGAATAGCTGTCCAGTGCAGTAATGTTTTAGTTCCGTGACAAGAGATTTCATTTCACTATTTGTTTGCATAGCCACTATCCTATTCCTTATGTTTGCATACAGTAATTTGGTTCTAATACCTATAAGCTAGCAGTGGGGTAAATGACTGCTTTAAACAACTGATTGGCCTGTCGATTGTTTTTCCACTCAGTTGCTATCCTCCCCCCATCCCATTTGAATGAAACAACCAAATGAAGCTCCCCCTGCGGGTCGGGGTAAGAATAGACCCGAGGTATTCCTGCCTGTCATAAGAGGCGACTAAAAGGAGTTTCACGCGTTTCGGCCTTTATGTGAAGGTCCCCTGTAGGGTTTGACCTCCATTCTTCAAAATTTTCCTGAAGAGTGAGCCAGTTGGGAAAGGATGCCTTACATGCTGCATAGTGTCCATTGTGCATTGAAATTTTTAGCCCACTTTCTTGTTGCCGCATTGCAGTCCTGCCCATTCTCCATCTTGGGTGAGGACGCCTTCCTGGGTGCGTTTTCCACCATGCACCACGCACTGTCGCTGTCTGCATTGGCGATGACAATGGATTTCGTTCGGTAGCCATTCCGTTGTGGTGCGGCTGCCATGTACCCTGTTGGTTGCAGCCCCTTGACCACACAAGGATCGCTCTGCTGATGCCTGCTCTGTTAACTCCCCACGTATGCCAAGGGGTAGATGCCCATCCCCCTGGGGCATCAGGACTCCCAGCAATAGCCATTTTGCCAGGTGGCCTTTCCTGCGAGTGGGTGGTGCCCGTGGGGAGGGCCCCTGGTCGGAGTGGGTGTCATTAGGGCGGATGACACACAATGAAGTGTAGTCCGTCATCGCTTGCTGGTGGTGAAACACCAGCAGTCTCTAAGCGTTCACAAGCTCAATTCAATGCACAGAAGTACGACCGCAAATCATTCCCCTCCCTGGCCACACCATGGGAGGAATGTCGGGCTAAGGATGGCAGCAAATCTTATTTGCCCTGGTACCTTGTATGTTATAGAGCTGATGGGGAATCTTTCATGACGGTGAAGCCTCAGTTTTTTGTTGAGCATTTAGAGGACAAGTTTGGGGAGGTGGAGGGATTCTCCAAAATGAGATCTGGGTCAGTCTTGATCAAAACAGCATCCTCTGCCCAGTCATGACTGTTACTCACTTGTGACAGGCTGGGGGATGTTTCTGTAACTATCATGCCCCATAAGAGCTTAAATATGGTCCAGGGTATCATATTTCACAGGGATCTTCTTTTGCAGTCTGATAACAAGCTGCACCCCAATTTAGAGTGGGAAGGTGTACATTTCATCTTGCGTGTCCACTGGGGTCCAAGGGATAATCAGGTTGCCACCGGTGCCTTCATCTTGGCCTTTGAGGGTGATACATTGCCCGGGAAGGTCAAGGTGATGTTCTACTACTGTGATGTTAAAACTCTATATCCCTCCCCCGATGCGGTGCTTAAGTGGTGGAAGTTTGGCCATAAGTCTTCCTGCTGTACTTTGAGCGTCACATGTCAAGATAGCAGACGTCCATCACATCCCAATACTCCATGTGCCCTGCCTCCCATCTGTGTCTACTGTGGAGAGCACCATTTGCCTTGCTTGCCTGACTGCAGGATTCTCCAGAAAGAAAGGAAAATTATGGAGTACAAGACCCTGGACTGATTGACCTACAGTGAGGCTAAGAGAAAAATTGAACACTTGTATCCTGTGTGTATGACATCGTCTTACAGTGCCGCTACAACAGTTCTGTCACCATCAGCTCTGCCTTCCCCAGTCACCTCTCAGAGACGGAAGACTGCACCTGCCCCCTTAATGGTGGGGGGGGGGGGGGGCGTTTCCTCCCTGTTACTTCTGCACCACCTACCACCTCCCCCCCTCCCCCCCCCTCCCCCCCCCCAGCCATCAGGGACGTACGTCCCCACTTCTAAGCCAGAGAGGTGTAAGTCTTCTTCTGCTTCTCTCGCTAGGAAGGAGTCCCTTGGGTCACTCCCTTCCCAGTTTTCTGCTAGTGGAAAAGATGACACATGCTGTTGGCTGAAGAGCCTAAAATTAGCTGGTCGTAGGGCTTCACACTCATCCTCAGTCCTGGAGACTGAGCCAGTGAAGTCCCAGCCAGGGAAATCCAAGGAGCAATGAGAGAAATCCAAGGAGAAAACCCCTAAGACCAAGGAAATTGTGGTGGCACCCACACCACTGCTACCTACAAGCTCTGCATCCGGATGGTATGGAAATTCTGGCATCTGCTGAGGACCTAGATCTCGCCAGACCCTGAGACACAATGAATATAGACTGCTCAGGCAATAAGTCGGTGGCAGCAGGTGACTCTGAAGCATAATCTACGTCATCAAATGTTCCATGCCTTCCTAGTCTCACAATGATGTCATCCTCCAGTGAAATTGGGGCGGTTTCTTCCACTGGCTGAGCTATGGCAACCGTTACGCTTTACACCTGCTTTCTGCATTGCCCTCCAGGAAACCTGGTTTCCGGCAGTGTGGACCCCTGCCCTCCGCAGCTATAAGGGGTATTACAGGAACCGTAACGACTATAATCAAGTGTCAGGTGGAGTTTGCATTTATGTCCTAAACTCAGTCTGTAGTGAAAGTATGCCCCTTCAAACCCCTTTGAAGCTGTGGCTGTCAGAATAAGGATGACACAGGAAATAACTGCCTGCAATGTATATCGTCCTCCATATGGTGCAGTACACCTGAATGTATTAGCTACCCTGATTGATCAACTCCCTAAACCTTTCCTACTTTTGGAAGATTTTAATGCCCATAACCCTTTGTGTGGTGCCACTGTGCTTACTGGCAGAGGCAGAGATGGTGAAACTTTACTGTCTCAGTTCGACCTCTGCCTTTTAAATACTGGGGCCGCCACACATTTCAGTGTGGCTCATGGTAGTTACTCGGCTATTGATTTATCAGTTTGCAGCCCAGGACTTCTCCCGTCTATCCACTGGAGAGCACATGATGACCTGTGTGGTAGTGACCGCTTCCCCATCTTCCTTTCACTGCCCCGGTGTCAGGCCCACAGACGCCTGCCCAGATGTTCTTTAAACAAGGCGGACTGGCGAACTTCGGGCTCTGCTGTCACCATTAAATCTTCCTCACACAGTAACATCGATTTGATGGTTGAGCAGGTGACTACAACAATTGTTTCTGTGGCAGAAAACGTGATCCCTCGCTTTCTATGGTGCCCGAGGTGTAAGGCAGTCCCTTGGTGGTCGACAGAAGTCGCATTGGCGAGCTCTACAGTGGCATAAGTGGCACCCTTCCCTGGAGCACCTCATAGTCTTTAAATGCCAACGTGCCCGTGTTCGCCACCTAATCAAACGTCGGAAGCAGGAGTATCGGGAGAGATACGTCTCGACCATTGGGTGCCATACTTCACCTTCCCAAGTCTGGGCAAAGATCAAACATCTTTTCGGGTACCAGACCCCAGCAGGTGTTCCGGATGTTACCTTAAATAGCATGTTACCTACTGACACAAACGCGACTGCCAAGCACTTTGCTGAGCAATTTGCTTGAGCCTTTGTGTCGGAGAATTACCCCCCAGCCTTTCGCTCTCTCAAACGGCAGCTGGAAGGGAAAGTCCTCTCATTCACTACACGCCACAGTGAATGCTATGACGCCCCATTTACAGAGTGGGAGCTCCTCAGTGCCCTTGCACATTGCTCCGACACAGCTCCTGGGCCTGATCGGATCCACAGCCAGATGATTAAACATCTCTCTTCTGACTACAAGCAAAATCTCCTTGTCACCTTCAACCGGATCTGGTGTGATGGTGCCTTTCCATTGCAGTGGCAGGAGAGCACCATCATTCTGGTGCTCAAACCTGTAAAAAGCCGCATGATGTGTGTAGCTATAGGCCCACCAGCCTCACCAATGTTGTTTGTAAGCTGCTGGAACATATGGTGTGTTGGCAGTTGGGTTGGGACCTGGAGTCACGTGGCCTACTCATTCCGTGGTGGGGGCGACTTCCGCCAGGGTCGCTCTACCACTGATAATCTTGTGTCCCCCGAGTCTGCCATCCGAACAGCCTTTTCCAAATGGAAACACCTGGGTTTAATCTTTTTCGACTTAAGTAAAGCATACGACACGGCCTGGCAACATTGTATTTTTACCACATTATATGAGTGGGGTCTCCGCGACTCGCTCCCGATTTTTATCCAAAACTTCCTCTCGCTCCTTACTTTCCATGTCTAAGTTGGTGACTCCCATAGTTCCATCCATATCCAGATGAATGGAGTCCTGCAGGGCTCCGTATTGAGTGTATCTCTATTTTTAGTGGCCATTAACTGTCTAATAGCAGCTGTCGGGCCCTCCGTCTCACCTTCTCTGTATGTAGATGACTTCTGCATTTTGTACGGCGGCTCCAGTACTGGTGTTGCTGAGCATCACCTACAGGGAGCCATCCACATGGTGCAGTTATGGGCTCTAGCCCAAGACTTCAAGTATTCAGTTGCAAAGTCGTGTGTCATGCACTTCTGTTGACATCGTACCGTTCATCCGGACCCAGAACTTTACCTTCATGAGGATCCACTCACTGTAGTGGAGACATATTGATTGTTAGGACTGGTTTTCGAAGCTCAATTGACTTCACTGCCCTATCTTTGTCAGCTTCAGCAGAAGTGCTGGCAGCACCTCAATGCCCTCTGTTGCCTGAGCAACACCAATAGGGGTGCTGATCGCTCTACGCTGCTGCGGCTGTACAGAACCCTTGTTCAATCCCGAATTGACTATGGGAGTGTGGTTTATCGTTCGGCAGCACCCTCAGCATTGCATTTACTTGACTCTGTGCACCATTGCAGGGTTCAACTAGTGACAGGAGCTTTTAGGACGAGTCCGGTGACCAGCGTACTGGTGGAGGCTGGGTTCCCTCCATTGCACATAAGACGTGCACAACTGCCCACCAGTTATGCAGCCCACATTCATAGTTCTCCTGAGCATCTGAGTTACCATCTCCTTTTCCCACCTGCGGCAGTCCATCTCGCACATACGTGGCCAGGGTCGTCGGGGCTAACGATGTGGTTCGTGTGCGGTCACTTCTCTCCAGACTGGAGTCCTTCGCTTTACCACCTCTACTTGTGGTCTGTTCACGTACTCTCCATGGTGTATGCCTCGGCCGCAGCTTTGTCTTGACCTTTCATGTGGCCCTAAGGACTCTATTAATCCTGTGGCTCACCGCTGTCACTTCCTCACGATTCTTGATGTGTTCGGGGGCTCTAAAGTGGTTTACACCGATGGCTCGATGTCTGATGGTCACGTTGGCTTTGCCTACATTCACGGCTGTCATACTGAACAGCATTCCTTAACCAATGGCTGCAGTGTATTCACTGCAGAGCTCGTGGCCATTTCTCGTGCACTTCAGTATCTCCGTTCATGACCTGGAGAATTGTTTCTTGTATGTACTGACTCCTTCAGCAGCCTGAAAACTATCGACCAGAGCTACCCTCATCATTCTTTGGTAGTGTCGATCTACGAGTCCATCTATGCCCTGGAATGGTCTAGTCATTCAGTTGTGTTCGTCTGGACCCCCCGGTCGTGTCAGAATTCCAGGAAATGAACTTGTTGACAGGCTGGCCAAACAGATCAACATCCCCGCAACTGACCCGCTTCATTATTACGCTACGAGGTTTTTCAGCTTTGGTAGACAGAATGGCAAAATTCAGTACGCACAACAAACTGCGAGCCATTAAGGGGACCACGAATTGTGGAAGTCCTCGATGAGGGCCTCTCACAGGGTCTCCGTGGTTCTCTGCTGGCTCCGCATTGCCCATGCCTGGGAGACCCATGGCTACCTTCTTCGCCGTGAAGGCCCACATCAGTGTCGATGCAGTGCCTGGTTGACAGTGGTCCATATTATTCTGCTCTGTCCTTCTTTGGCTGTCCAGAGACTTAATCTTTTCGTGCCGCACTTACCATTGATTTTAGCAGACTACACCTCATCAGCTGATTTGGTTTTACATTTCATCTGTGAGGTTGGGTTTTATCATTCGATCTGAGTTTTAGCGCATGTCCTTTGACCCTCTGTGTCCTCCACCCTAGTGCTTTTAGGGTGGAGGTTTGAATTTTTGCCAGGTGGCTCGCTTTTCCTTTTCATTTTCGTAGTCGGCTGGCCACTGTAATCTGCTTCCTTGTTTTACTCTCTTCTGACTGTTTCTTGCATCTCTCTGTTGTTTTCTTGTCCTCTTTTGTTCCTTTTAGTGTTCATTCCCTTTCCTTCCTTCTTGTGGTCTTTCCTTTCTTTCCGTTTTGTGTTATATGTCTCATCTGTTTTATTCTCACACTTGTGGCATTGTTTTATTAGCAACAAGGGACTGATGACCTTGTAGTTTGGTCCGTTTTCCCCCTCTTTTAAACCAACCAACCAACCAACCAACCAACCAAATGAAACTAGTCTCTCTGGGTGTGAATTTTTTCAGTGAGTTGTCTCATATCAAGTGAAACAAGTAGTTGATGCTTACACCTATTTTATGAATGTTTTCTCTCGATCTCTCTCTTCGAGCGATTTCTCTTAGATATTTTTTCAGTCTTTCCATTCATGGGTGGGACAATGTTGTCAGGGTCAGAGGCATGGGGCTGCCACTGCTGGTAGCCAGGACCACAGTTGGTGTGAGCAGATGGCCCAATTGCTGGTGCAGTGCAGGGACTCACAGTAGCAGGTCACCTCATGCCAGATGTGCTGCTGATGACACTAGGAGGCTGACATGGAGTGTTCGGGGTACACGCGCAACCTAAGAGGGCTGAATTTAAGTAGTTTTTAATTAATGGACTTCATCATACCTTCTCAGTAAAATGGAAGACAAACGGCTGCTAAAATTTGTCAGTGTTCTTCATATCCCCCTTCCCCCTCCCCCCCACCCCGCCCCCACCCCTACCACCCCAGTGATACGTTATCTTCATTATTGCATGTTAATTACATCTGGAACAACTTAATTCACAGCAATATATTAATGGGTTTTAAATACTGAAAAGAAGAATAATCTATTTAGTATATAATTAAATGAATATGTACAACTCTTATTTTAACTTTGGCATACCCCGAGATGTCTTCACTTACCCCTGGGGCTAGGGCTGCCCTATGATGCTGTGAGTACCACAATTGTGTACCACTGCTGTAGTTCAACTAATGAAAGTATTAGATTTGTTTCTTTTAGAAGAATGAATGGGTAGCTCAGTCACTAAAGGGTGATGTCATTTGAAAGAATGAATGTCTGGTTCAACTGACAGAAAAATTATGACTGGTTTCACTCGAAAAGGAAGGATGAATAACTGTTTTTGTTGTGTACGAATTTTTACACAGTGGTAAGGAAAGCTGGGCTACAGAGTGGTATCACAACTGTGGTCATAGGAAAGCTGTACATGAGCAGAAATGATTAGTGAACAAGTTAACACAACAAACAAAATATTTACGTAACTTGTATTTCTCCACATGAACGAAGATTCTTTGCAAATATTACAGCAAGAAAGAAAGTCCAGCTGTCACAAATGTCAATCGGGAAGAGCCTTTTGCTGTATAAAGCATGAACGATGGTGTTGTAGCACTGAGGCTCCAAGTGGAAGTGGGCTGAGCAGCTGCCAACAGCCATCCTGTATCGCTGTGGCAGAGAGCACTGTTGTCCAGAGCTGCTGGAGGCATGGCTTACTGGGTGCACACCATTGGATGTGACAGATCCAGCGTGACCACTGTCAGCATCAGATGGTAACTTGTTATTTCATTGACAACTGTGAGTTGCTGGTAGGGTGGTATTGATACATGATACCACAGTTTTCATTTGGTTGCTACCATGGACTGGTTTCACTCAAAAGGAAGCAATAAATGTGTAAGAATCCAATGGATACATAAAACACCTCCCCCCCCCCCCCCCTGCCTCCGACATCTCTCAGGCCGCAGGCCAGAGGAGGAGCAGCAGCAGAAGAAGTCCCAGGACAAGGCACTTCCCCTCGTCGTCCCTTGCCCCCCCCCCCGCCCCCACGGTGCCACAGAGGTGCCATCTCCCCCCTCACGATCTGAGTCTTATTTATGGATGCTACCCCATCCTCATTGATGATGACGGATGGTGACCTGGCAGCGTGATTGGCTCCAACCCGTTTGCCGCCCATTTGCATATCCATTTCGTGACCATTCAATGGAACTGTAATGGCTACTACTGTCGCCTCCGAGTTGCAATCCCTTATTGCATTTTAATAGGTGGCTTGTGTCATTCTCCAGAAATTTCATTTTACTGATGCTCAATCACTGTCTTTTCATGGGTTCTGTGCTTTCTGTTGGAAGGGGTTGGCCCTTTGAGGGCTTCTGGTGATGTAGGCATGTTGGTCCATACAAGTATTGTTAGTAAATTGATCCCACCTCGTACCGCATTGGAAGAGGTTGCCGTTCGGGTCCACTTGGACTGTGCCATCACAGTCTGCAATCTCTATCGCCCTCCTGACAGGCCACCTACATCTTCTTCCCTAACTGCCCTCCTTCAGCAACTCCCCCTCCCTTCCTGCTTTGGGCTTTTTATGCTCGTCACCCTTTGTGGGGCAGTGCATCTTCCTCTAGTCAGAGGCTCTTATTGACCAATTTCTTGCGGACAATGAACTGTGACACATTTTAGTACCACATATGGCACTTTTTGTGCCATTGATCTTTCACTCTCTTCCCCTCCCCTTCTTCCTTCCTTACACTGGTTACCACAGGATGACCTCTGTGGTAGTGACTAATTTCCATTGATTCTCTAATTCCCTTCACGCTCCCTGATGACCACATTACTGACTGACCTCTATATTCCTCCCAGGTCGTGTTTTGCTCTTCGTCAAGTTGCACTGATGAAGTCTTCCATGATCTGAGCTGCCGGCATTGTCGTTCCTCAAGCAATGGGCCCTGTTTGCTGTCAGTCAGTTCCTTGGTGGAGCACAGCTTATTCCCACTGATTTCCGTGATCGTCATCACACCTTGCAACACTGTAAGCAGCGCCCGTCTTTCGCTGATTTTATTACCTTTAAACGTTTTCTTGCCAAAGCCTGTTACTTAATCAAGCGGAGCAGATGCGTGTGTTGGGAATGCTTTGTCTCCTCTCTGGGTTCTTCTGTCCCTTCATCATGCTTGCTGGCTACACTCCACTCCTTCCAAGGTTGTCAGCAGCAGTCATCCATTCCGGGCCTTACCCTTCCAAGTGGCCTTTCTACAGATCCATCATGTCCTGCGGAACACCTCGGGACCCATTTTGTGATGGCATTGGTGTCAGCCTCCTATCCAGCTGCCTTCCTCCTCTGGAATCAGTGGGCTTGAACCTTCCTGCTAATGTTTTACCCCCTTGTCACGCGGGATCCTACAGTGGACCTTTTACTGAATGGGAGCTTCTTCTGGGTCTCCCTTCATCCCATGTTTTAGCTCCTGGCCCTGATTGCATCCATAACCAACTACTTCAACACCTCGTCCTCCTCAGTGCCTATATCTCCTCCAGGTGTTAAACCAGTGTTTACCCATACTTGGCTCAAGGCGTTTTCCCCTCTCAATGGAGACAGACAGTATTGTGCCTCCTGTCTTAAGCCCGGCAGGGATCCATCGACCTTGATAGTTACTGGCCCATGAGCCTGACCATTGTTCCCTGTAAGTTGTCCGAACGGACAGTGGCTGTTAGCTCAATTGGATCTTTGAATCTTGGGACCTTTTATCTTCTTACCCGTGTGGCTTTCTGGAGAGAGAGTCTCCCATCGATCATCTGCTTTGACTGGAAATTTCACTTTGGCAGGCCTCTTCTTTGCACTGCCATCTTGTTTCAGTTTTCTTTGATCACAATAATGGCTTGACACAGCTTGGTGCTGTCACATGCTCCTTGTGCTGCATGAGTGGGGTCCTTCTAACTTTCATTTGGCAGTTCCTATCCCACCGGTCTGCTGAGTCCCTATTAGCACTGTTCTCAGTTCGATGTGGACCCAGCAGAATGGTGTTCCACAGGGCTTCATATTAAGTGTCCTTTTTCTAATCGCAATTAATGAACTTGTGGCCTCCGCCTTTGGTGATTCATACTCTGTATGTGGATTATTTCTGTTTTTAGGCTAGCTCCCACTCGATGGCCTATGCAGAATGACAATTCCTGAGTGCTACCATCTAATGTGCTTTCTCTTGGGCACTCTCACACGGCTTTTGGTTCTTTCCCCTTGAGTTGAGGGTGTTGCATTCCTGTTACCGAACTACAGTCCATCCGGAGTTCTACCTCAATGCCCAGCACATCACCATTGGTCCCCCATCCCATTTCTCATGTCTTCTTTTTGACAACAAGCTTACTTGGTTGCCCCATATCTGTTGTCTGGAGGTTGGCTGTTTTTGTAAATTCAATATTCTTCACTTCCTTGCCCACACCTTTTGGGTTGCAGATTATTTAACCTTTCTCTGCCATTATCGGGCATTAGTTTTGTCCCATCTGGATTATGGCTGTCAAGTTTAAGCATCAGTTGCCCCTTCCGCGTTGCTCCTCTTGAACCCGGTTCACCGTCATGATATCTGTTAGCCACCGGTGCCTGTCCCACCAGCTCAGTCGATAGTATTCTGGTTGACACTGGGATCCCTCCTGTTTCAGTTAGATGGTCTCAGTTCTTGGTTTCCTATGCTGTCATTATCCACTCTTCCACTGCGCACACTTCCTATTCTATTCTATTCTGTTCTACTCTATTCTTTACGTTTCGTGGCTTTGGGCCATCGCCCACCCACAGGTGGGTTTGCCAGTTGAGCTCTGCCTCACTACCCCCCCCCCCCCCCCCCCCCCCTTGCATGGTTAGTTCCTTGGTCATGGATTCAGATGGATCTTTTCTGGGGAACAAAAGCTTCCGTCGCTCCAGCGGTGTTCTGTTGTTTGTTCTGAATGCTCTCACGGGAGTTTCAGGATGGAATTGCATTTTAAACCAATGGCACTAAATCCACTCATCATGTTGGATATTACTTTGTGTCTTCTGTTGGCATGGAACACCATCTCTTGCCTGTCACATGTGAGTTGTTTACTGCGGAATTGGTCACCATCTGGAGTCTCTGGGGCACCATTCTCCTCCTCCTCCTCCTCCTCCTCCTCCTCCTCAGCATTTGTCCTGCATGCTGGTGGGGTCCGCTGTTTTGGCTCGTTGTCGCCACTTCTTGCGATCTTGTGCCTGATGAGTATGAAGCCCTGAGATCTTGAGGTCTTCATGCAGGGTGTCAAGCCATCACTGCTTTGGTTGTCCTACTGGCTGTTTTCCATTTACATTTAGGTTGAAACTAGTCTTTGCGACTGTTGTCTCGTTTGCTCTAAGGACATTCCCATACCAATGTAGGCAGCTCTCTCTCATTTTGTGTACTATTGGTGCAGCACCGTATAACTTGCAAACTTCGTTATTTGTGATGTTGTCATACAATGTTAATCCTAATCTCCACCTAAGCATTTCCGTCTCCATAACAGCAAGTATTTGCTCTACCTCCTTTGTTGAAGGCCAGCATTCAGCCCCATACAGTGCAACTGGACGAATTACTGATCGGTATACTTTTGATTTGACCCTGTTTCAAATTTTCTTGTCACATAGTACTCCAGTAATGGAATGCCATTTGAGTGGCGCTGCTGAAGTGGTTGGAGATTTCTGCACTGAGATTTCCATCGACAGCAATTGTTGAGCCCAGGTACTTAAGTCCTTACTGTTGGGAGGTCAACTCCATTGATTCTGATGGTTACAGAGTCATTTAAATCTGTTGATAGGCAATGTTTTCAACACATTGAGCTGTAGTCCTACATCTGATAGGTGGTCATTCCAGGCTTGGACTTGAAGTTTTACATCATTCTTACCTTCACTGGCTAGTAGCACATCATTAGCATACAGTAACGTCCAAGGTGAGATTTCTGCAGGTTTCTTGTGACAGTATCCATGACAGTGATAAATAGGAGCGGTGAGTGAGCAGATCCCGGATGCGTTCCCACGGAAATAGGGAAGTTGTCAGATAGTCTGGCAGCTGACTGTATCCAGCTCTTTGGGTTGTGGTAGAGCAGTCTGACCCACCTAACGAGCTCTTACAGGTACTTGATGCTCTCGTGACGCAAGCGAAAGTAACTCGAGTAAGGCAAAGTGAAGATGTTTTAACTTCTCACAGTGCTTTTCGATAAGTAAGTGAGCTGCATGGATAGCATCTGTCATCCCACATTTCTTCACGAATCCACATTGATTAATGGAAAGACTGATAATTTGTCGGATCCTTTTATCAATGATGTGCTCAAATACTTTCATGGTGTGTGACAGAAGGCGTATTGGGTGGTAGTTGTTACATTCAGCTGAACTTCCCTTCTGCTTCCAAATTGTAACTGTTGTGCTACATGTCCAGTCAGCTGGAATCTTTCCCTCCTCAATGATCTTATTAAAGCAATCCGTCAACCATTCAGCTGAATCCCAGTGTTTAGAGTTTCGCAAGTCTGCAGGAAGATCATCTAGCCCCGTTGGCTTTCCCTTTTTCACTTTCTGTAATGCTTTGACAACCTCATCCTTGGTGACTGGTGCACTGGGTCCCTCTATTGGAATTGGAGCATGTGGAAACTCCTCATTGCAAAGTTCCTCAAAGTATATCCTCCATCACTCTGCTACTTTCTTTCTGGTGGTAATACGTTTGCCTTCTTCTTCATTGATTCCACAAAATTTTTTAATGCCTGCAGTTTATTTTGGCACTGCTTCACCAGTCGATAAATTTCTCATTCGCTAGTAGGTGTTTCTAGTTTATCGCAGACTTCGCTGAAGTGGGCTGATTTTGTTGCCGCAACTGCCTCCTTTGCTGCACTCCTAGCATCACGGTAATCCTTCCAGTTTTCATCTGTCTTAGAGGCAAGGAACTTTTGGTATAGCTGCTTTTTATAGTGCACAGCCTTCTTCACCTTCTCAGTGCAGAGCCATGTTTGGCGATAGATTTTACGTTGATCTGGTTTTGTGGTGCCTAATTTTTTCTGGGCCGCTGTTATGACGTGGTCTTTCAGGGCATCCCATGTTGTTCCTATGTCAATAATAGGGGGAAGAGTGATGGAAGGAATAACGTCTCTTTCTGTTTCTTTGTGTCGCCACCATGTAGTACGTGCTGGGCCATTGCATTCTCTCTTCCTTTGATTTGGAGGTTTGATGCGCAATTTGGTAACTAGCAGCCGGCATTGTTTAGCAACTGTTTCGTATGGAACATCTTTTGCATCCAAAATGAAGTTTAGGTTGTGTCGCCACACAAGAATGAAATCTATGTGGCTCATGTTGTTACCACTGTAGTAAGTTCAAAGGTGGGACCTCCTCTACTTGAAGTAGGTGTTTGTGATGACTAGTTCGTGTGTTTCTGCAAAGTTCATATCCCCCCATCCCCATCTACATTTCTATGTCAGCTCCATCGGTATCCATCTGCATTTGAATCAACATGACCATTGAGATCACCAGATATGATGAGAGTATCTTCAGGTGGCACTTCTAAGATTTTATCATAAAGCAACGTCCAAAAGTCCTCTTTTGTCATTTGCGTGCAGCCTCTTTGCGGAGCATAATACGAGAATATGTGGTTCTACCTCTCATCCATAGCCAAGACAACTTTCATCAAACGGTCATCATATCGCTCTACTTTTGCTACAGAGTCCCAAAATTTCAAGCTAACAACTACCCCAACTCATTTGAATGATGTTGAGCTACCATTATAGACGATTTTATATCCATCACCGATATCTGGTGATTTTGCTCCACTCCAGCTGGTCTCCTGCACTCTGCAGATGTCAATTTTATGCCTTTTTAATGCTGCTGCTACTTCACATGCTCTTCCTGTCATAGTGCCGACATTAAGAGTGGCAAATTTTGTTACTAGAGCTCGCATGTTTAGCCAACCTCGCTCTGAAAAAGTCACGCCATTCAGGCCTGAATGATGCGTGTCGCCTGAAGGGGACACCCTACCTTTTCCGTTCCTTTATATTTCAACATTGAGCCGTGATGATGTGATGGAAGTGTATCAGTGGGCCTGTCACAAGGGTCTGTCGCCGAACCACAGTTTTAAGCTGTGGGTCTAGTCCTTGATGAGCAAACGTCCGACTGCAGGACGGCAGTTTTCCTGGTGGTCCACAGGATGTAATTCATTTCCCTCCTACCACCCATATCTGTTAGGCATTCCACTACCCACCACCCAGGAATGCGCCCACCAGGGGTTACAGGCTCCCCTGAGGGGTCTCTGGGACACCATTGCTCTCCCCATTTCCATCCACCCCCTGCTGTTCTTTCCTCTTTCTGCTGTTCCTTTGTTTGCATGTTGAGTGGACTGTGCTGTTTGTGTTGTTGCTCCCTTGATATCTGACATCCTATATAGTGGGACTGATGTATTTGCTATTTGGTCCCTTCCACCAAATCGACCAACCAACCAAACATAAAATAGTGAATCAGTTGTTCACATTTGGTTGTTACTATCGCTACTGCAGGTGCATGTGTCTTAAACATAAAACATCAGGAGGAATACCTTTAGATTTCTAGTTTGCTTTAGTGGTATGAGAAGATCATCTATTTTATTTAACAGCCTTCTTATCTTTTGATGTAAATATTAAAAGTTTTTTTCTTTTACCCTTTGTGCCTCCAAGCTGTCATATTTTTCACACAAAGCCAACACCCACCACAGTAGGACAGCTCTTTATGCTACTATTAGCTACGCAAGTAATGAAGGTGTGGATTTAATATACACTAATTGATCAAAACTACATGGACACCCCACTTTAGTGGAGAATTGATGAGTAGATGTCATGAGAGGTGGAGCTGCCAGTATAAAAGGGTATTGTGTTGTCAGAGAAACAGTAACCGCAACTGGGTTGTTCAGGAGGGTTCAGTGACTTTCAGAGTGTACTAGTCATTGGATTACCAGAGTAACAGATCCATCAGGGACGTTTCAAACCTTCCAAAGTTTTAAAGTGGAAATGTAAAGGAACAACCGAGCTAATTCATAGCCAGGCATACCTTGTGCTGACAGGCAGGGACTCTCTGGCATTGCGGAGGGTAGTTGTAGAAACTGGGGAAGGAATTGCTCACGAGTTCCGTGATGCTACCAGCTGTCCAGTTAGCACAGTGACTCAATGTAGGGGGTTAAGATTGGGTACAGTGGTCAAGCAGCTTCTCAGGAGCCACACGTTTTGGTAGTCTGTGCTATGCAATGTTTTAGGTAAGGTGAAGATCTATGTGACTATACAGCAAATGGAAATGCGTGATTTGGAGTGATCAGTCACACTATACTATGTGGCAGTTCAGTGGAAGGGTTTAGGTTTGGTGAATGCGTGAAGAAAATTACCTGCCATTATGTGTAGTGCCAAAAACGTACAGTGGAGGTGGTGTAGTATGGTACAGTAGAAGAATGGGTAGCTCTGAGGGATGAAGTAGTGAAGGCAGCAGAGGATCAAGTAGGTAAAAAGACGAGGGCTAGTAGAAACCCTTGGGTAACAGAAGAAATATTGAATTTAATTGATGAAAGGAGAAAATATAAAAACACAGTAAATGAAGCAGGCAAAAAGGAATACAAACATCTCAAAAATGAGATCGACAGAAAGTGCAAAATGGCTAAGCAGAGATGGCTAGAGGACAAATGTAAGGATGTAGAGGCATGTATTGCTAGTGGTAAGATAGATACTGCCTACAGGAAAATTAAAGAGACATTTCGAGATAAGAGAACCACTTGTATGAACATCAAGAGCTCAGATGGAAACCCAGTTCTAAGCAAAGAAGGGAAAGCAGAAAGGTGGAAGGAGTATATAGAGGGTCTATACAAGGGAGATGTACTTGAGGACAATATTATGGAAATGGAAGAAGATGTAGATGAAGATGAAATGGGAGATATGATACTGCATGATGAGTTTGACAGAGCACTGAAAGACCCGAGTCGAAACAAGGCCCCCGGAGTAGACAACATTCCATTGGAACTACTGACGGCCTTGGGAGAGCCAGTCCTGACAAAACTCTACCATCTGGTGAGCAAGATGTATGAGACAGGTGAAATACCCTCAGACTTCTAGAAGAATATAATAATTCCAATCCCAAAGAAAGCAGGTGTTGACAGATGTGAAAATTACCGAACTATCAGTTTAATAAGCCACAGCTGCAAAATACTAACACGAATTCTTTACAGACGAATGGAAAAAGTGGTAGAAGCTGACCTCGGGGAAGATCAGTTTGGATTCCGTAGAAATGTTGGAACACATGAGGCAATACTGACCCTACGACTTATCTTAGAAGAAAGATTAAGGAAAGGCAAACCTACGTTTCTAGCATTTGTAGACTTAGAGAAAGCTTTTGACAATGTTAACTGGAATACTCTCTTTCAAATTCTGAAGGTGGCAGGGGTAAAATACAGGGAACGAAAAGCTATTTACAATTTGTACAGAAACCAGATGGCAGTTATAAGAGTCAAGGGGCATGAAAGGGAAGCAGTGGTAGGGAAGGGAGTGAGACAGGGTTGTAGCCTCTCCCCGATGTTATTCAATCTGTATATTGAGCAAGCAGTAAAGGAAACAAAAGAAAAATTAGGAGTAGGTATTAAAATCCATGGAGAGGAAATAAAAACTTTGAGGTTCGCCGATGACATTGTAATTCTGTCAGAGACAGCAAAGGACTTGGAAGAGCAGTTGAATGGAATGGCCATTGTCTTGAAAGGAGGATATAAGATTAACAGCAACAAAAGCAAAACGAGGATAATGGAATGTAGTCGAATTAAGTCGGGTGATGCTGAGGGAATTAGATTAGGAAATGAGACACTTAAAGTAGTAAAGGAGTTTTGCTATTATGGGAGCAAAATAACTGATGATGGTCAAAGTAGAGAGGATATAAAATGTAGATTGGCAATGGCAAGGAAAGCGTTTCTGAAAAAGAGAAATTTGTTAACATCGAGTATAGATGTAAGTGTCAGGAAGTCGTTTCTGAAAGTATTTGTATGGAGCGTAGCCATGTATGGAAGTGAAATGTGTATGATAAATAGTTTAGACAAGAAGAGAATAGAAGCTTTCGAAATGTGGTGCTACAGAAGAATGCTGAAGATTAGATGGGTAGATCACATAGCTAATGAGGAGGTATTGAATAGGATTGGGGAGAAGAGGAGTTTGTGGCACAACTTGATTAGAAGAAGGGACTGGTTGGTAGGACATGTTGTGAGGCATCAAGGGATCACAAATTTAGCATTGGAGGTCAGCGTGGAAGGTAAAAATCGTAGAGGGAGGCCAAGAGATGAATACACTTAGCAGATTCAGAAGGATGTAGGTTGCAGTAGGTACTGGGAGATGAAGAAGCTTGCACAGGATAGAGTAGCATGGAGAGCTGCATCAAACCAGTCTCAGGACTGAACAACAACAACAACAACAACAACAACATCATGTACTGCATACAGTAGAGGAACTGTTCAGTGACACTGATTATTTGTACCAGCATGACATTACTAACCGTCATGAAGCAGCACCTGTGAGACAAAGGTTAATCGATGGCAACATTCCTGAAATGGACCTGTCTGTGTGGAGTCCTGAGCTGAACTCAATGGATCACCTGTGGGGTGAGTTTTTGATTGTGCTCCAGACCCCAGTATCGAACACCACTACCTTTTCTGTTTTGGCTCTTGAGCATTAATGGACTGTCATTCCTCCAGACATTGACGCCTCATTGAAATTATCCCCAGCGGAATGCAAGCTTAAGTATCTGAATAATTGTGATCAGGTACTATGTGTTGTGTCTATTTCATACAGCATAGACACAATGAGGTAGCTAGGTGCACGCTAAACTAACGCAGACGGGCTTGAAGTTCTGGAACATGAGACTTATCAATGAATAAGAAGAAAAGTACGTAGATGTTACTTAACTTTTATTCTCTTGTTGGAATACATCTCTCTTGAATTTTAGTAAGCTATAAGCACTGATACAAATGGCGCCTTGCTAGGTAGTAGCTATGGACTAAGCTGAAGGCTATTCTATCTGTCTCTCGGCAAATGAGAGGAAGACTTGGTAGGTCTAGTCGCAAGCAATGTCGTCCGTACAACTGGGGCGAGGTCTAGTCCGTGTCTTGTGACCTGCCATGTGGTGGCGCTAGGTTTGCGATTACACAGTGGCGACACGCGGGTCCGACATGTACTACAGGACCGCGGCCGATTTAAGTTACCACCTAGCAAGTGTGGTGTCTAGCGGTGACACCACACTATGCATTCAGGTTTTTAAGGGAGGTGAAGCTTTAAATTGTGAGGCATTTGATAGAAGGAAAAATACTAGAACATGTACTGCGGGAAAGTAATGAAAGGGTAAGCTACCAGGTAGAATTTCACACAGGGCCTAATTTAATCATTGCTTACACTTGACTTAAAAATACATATTTTAATGCCAACTGCTTCAGTTCATATGTAAACAGTGTGTAAGAATATCAGCTTATAGTGATTCATGTTAAGGGCATGAACATTAGCAGTAGTTCTTCTAATATACATAATTTTACTATGTGCGCAGCTTTGCAGTTGTTCAGTGATGCAGTATTTTTACGTTGAAATGGATCAGTTTTGTCAATACCATGTATACATTTCAGAGGATTTTAATGCTTGACATATGTTAAAGCGAAATCTTTGTTGTACCACTTGATTGTGATCTTAATGCTGTAATTGCAAATGTGAAATAAACATTCTCTACATTCAATGGTGAATATGACATCCTATATAGTATTATGAATGACTGTGAACCCCAAAGTAGTCAATCAAACATGAGTTTTTGATATTTAGAATTTTCATAATGCCATTAATTTCAGTGGAGGATGTTGGTGCTGCTTCTAGCTGCTGAAAGTTTTGTGTAACGACATTTTTGAAATATTCTCTTGCTCCTTCAACTGAACCAATTAATTCTATTTTTGCTGCTACATTTAGAAAGTGCCTGTTAAAAATACTTGTGACTAGTAAGTTATCAGTCACTGTCATTTCTGTCTCCCATTTGATAATATCTTGTACAGTTTTGATCTTACTATCTGCATTATTTATATCTACTTTCAACCATTGATACAAATTTGCTATGGAGTAAATTAAATTTGACATTAACATATATTTCTGCATATACCTCACCGCTCCCCGCCCCTCGTCCCAGGTTTCTGCTAATGGGGAAGATGATGCCCACCAGTGGCTGAATTACCCAAAAGCAGCTGGTCGTAGGGCTTCACGATCATCGTCAGTCCTGGAGATGTAATCAGTGAAGCCCTCCCAGCCAGAGAAACCCTAGGAGCAGTGAGAAAAGTCCAAAAAGAAGACCCCTAAGGCTGTGTCCTATGTGCGCGACAGAAGCAAGTGACAGCTTCAGGCGACAAAACACTACAGCAGGTGTAGTTACGGAAGTGTCATACATGAGTGACATCTGTGTCGCTGCCTGTCTCGCGCTGCAACTGGCGACGTTTGAATTCAAACATGTTTGAATTTTGTCACTTCAGCACGCGTGACAGAGAGTGACAGCCACATGTCTTCTCATCAAAGCATTGGAGCGGATGCGACCGCAGCTATGAATTACTTAACATCCGATTTTAAGAAAACTATTCGGTAAAAAATTTGATTCTTCCGCAACCTATAGCTTGATATCTTTAAATTATAAAGGCCTGTATTTATTTTCGTTATTCGTCATACTTACTGTGTTGCACAAAATTGAGTACATGGCTGCAAGAAATTTTTAAAAATTTGCAGAGGCAAAATCACATTGTGTAGCCTTTCCGTATAGTTCATTTAAGGACATACATTATTTTGTATGAAGTGCAATCAATATATCTAAATTGTATTTAAATTTGAGACAGGAATGGTACCTCTTTTCATTCTTGAGATATTATCGGCGCGTCTGAACCTTTCTTGCCCTTCGGGAAATTTTGGAAATGACAGCACACAGAAAGGACTACTTTATCATGTGATTCACACTCGATACCTTTTTGTAAACACGTGAGGAGAGCGAAAACAAGACTCTCTATAACTTACACTATGAGGTTTTGTCGAAATTTTAATAGCCAAACAAAGGGAGAGAAACAGGTAAACAGGGTATCAGTGACCAGCATGAGGTGTAGTTTGGCATGAAAATATTTATCTGCTTGAAAGTAATCAGGGTAATTAATAAAAACTTAATTAATAAGCTGAGGAAAAATTCAAATATTTCACAAAAAGCTCCTGCCAAGCTATGTAAATGAAGTGTCAAAAATTTCATCTGTTCAAGACCTAACTATTTTGCACGTAAAAAGATACATTGTTGCAGTATTTAAATGTCAAAAAGGCTTCCTTCGAGTAAAGTATGTTAGGGAGGCTACCGAGGAGTCAGAAAGATCATACTTTCTGAATAAAACTTGAAATTAAAAAATGAAATAAATCAGTCAAATATTTTATGAAATGATTTGTGTAAAAGAAATAAGTAGATCAGAGAAACATTCTACGTGCCTTTGAATGGCGCTCGAAATCATGAACAGAAAATGAGGTGCACCAAATGTTTCCCTAATATTTTTTATTTCGTACTTTTAGACAAATCATTACACAAAACGTTTGACTTTCTTTCCAAATATTTTGTAAGCTTTACTTTTACAGACTATTTAGAGTAATTGACTGCTGACGAATTACGTTCGCAATATCAAACATCTGCAACATTTCATGGTTCGTTGTAATTTATTAGGCATTAAATGTGTGTGATATAATGGGATATGTGTGAAGATCAAGTTCTTTGGCAAGACCTTAAAAACATACTTACCGATGCAGTGTAAACAGTATACATAAAACTTAGTACACAGAATTGTAACTGAGTCAGTAGAAAATAACGGCCAGGAATTGAACCCCTGACATTGTCCTAACACGTGATCAAGAACTCTACACACTACCCCTACACCACAGCTAGCTTTTGTACATTGGTATCAATATGTGGGTACTTATGGTTATATTTAGTGTAATTAGTCATGTAGTAGCCATTCCTCCGCATTTATTGGCTGTTTTTGTATTTAATTTATTGATGAGATTTTGTATTTGAAGAATTTGTCTGGTGATCTTCCTAGTTGATGATATTTACGAAATTCGGCATGGAGATTCCTCCCTTTGTAAATTTCATGCACAGCATTCCTTTTCGCTTTATTTTCTTAAGTAAACCTAATTCTGTAGCCTTACTCTCCAGCTACAGTATTCTACAAGTTAGGGACGCTGTTTTATAGAAACAGCTGGTTGGCTCTAAGCAGCCATCTTGTAGTGTGACATGGTCGCTCGCACGCAGAACACCTAAGCTTTTTGCCTGATGCTGCAGCTTGTCGCTGGAGTGTCGCGTATCCAGAAGTCGCTCACTTCTGTCACTCACGTATCACACAGCCTAAGACCTAGGAAATTGTGGTGGCACCCAAACCACCGCTACCTACAAGCTCTGCATCTGGGGATAAAGTGGAGATACTGGTGTCGGCTGAGGACCTAGATCTTGCTGGACCCTCAGACACAATAGATATAGACTGCTCAGGCAATAAGTTGGTGGCAGCAGGTGACCCTTGAGGAGTAAACTGCCTCATTAAATGTTCTATGCCTTCCCAGTCTCATGATGATGTCATCCTCCAGTGGAATTGCAGCGGTTTTTTCCACTGCCTGTCTGAGCTACGGCAACTGTTAAGCTTTACAGCTGCTTTCTGCATTGCCCTCCAGGAAACTTGGTTCGCTGAAATGCGGATCCCTCCCCTCCGAGGCTGTAAGGGATATTGCAGGAACCGTAGCGACTAGAATTGAGTGTCAGGTGGAGTTTGCGTTTGTCCTTATCTCAGTCTGTAGTGAAAGTTTGCCCCTTCAATCCCTTCTTGAAGCTGTAGCTATCAGAATAAGGACAACACAGGAAATACCTGTCTGCAATGTACATCTTCCTCCAGATGATGCAGTACCCCTGAATGTATTAGCTGCACTGATCGATCATCTCCCTAAACCTTTCTCTACTTTTGGGAGATTTTAATGCCCATAACCCCATGTGGGGTGGCACCGTGCTTACTGGCCAAGGCAGAGATGTTGAAACTTTGCTGCCTCAGTTCGACTTCTGCCTCTTAAATACTGGGGCCGCCACAAATTTCAGTGTGGCTCGTGGTAGCTACCTGGCCTTTCATTTTTCCATTTGCAGCCCAGGACTTCTCCCATCTATCCACTGGAGAACACATGATGACCCGTGTGGTAGTGACCACTTCCCCATCTTCCTGTCACTGCCCCAGCATCAGGCACACGGATGCCTGCCCAGATGGGCTTTGAACAAGGCGGACTGGGAAACCTCTGCTGTCACCACTGAATCTCCCCCACACGGTAACATCGATGTGATGGTTGAGAAGGTGACTAGCACAATTGTTTCTGCGGCAGGATACGCGATCCCTCGCTCTATAGGGTGCCTGAGGCGTAAGACAGTCCCCTGGTGGTCGCCGGAAGTTGCTGATGCAATTAAGGAGTTTCGGCGAGCTCTACAGCGGCATAAGCGACGCCCTTCCCTGGAGCACCTCATAGCCTTTAAGCGTCTCCGTGCCTGCGATCGCCAGCTTACCAAAAGAAAGAAGCAGGAGTGTTGGGAGAGATACGTGTAGACCATTGGGTGCCATACATCTCCTTCCCAACTCTGGACGAAGATCAGATGTCTTTTTGGGTACCAGACCCCATCAGGTGTCTCTGGCATTAACATCAATGGTGTGTTATCTACCAATGCAAAAGCCATTGCTGAGAGCTTTGCTTGAGCCTCTGTGTTGGAGAATTACCCCCAAGCCTTTCACACCCTCAAACGGCAGATGGAAAGGAAAGTCCTCTCATTCACTACAGGTCACAGTGAAGTCTATAACACCCCATTTACAAAATTGGAGCTCCTCTATGCCCTTGCACATTACCCTGACACAACTCCTGGGCCAGATCGGATCCACGGTTAGATGATCAAACATGTCTCATCTGGCCACAAGTGACATCTCATCATCATCTTCAATCGGATTTGGTGTGATGACATCTTTCCATCACAATGGTGGGAGAGCACCATCATTCTGGTGCTTAAACCCGGTAAAAACCCGCTTGATTTAGATAGCTATTGGCCCATCAGCCTCAACAACATTCTTTGTAAGCTGCTGGAACATATGGTGTGTCGGCAGTTGGGTTGGTTCGAGTCCTAGAGTCACGTGGCCTACTGACTCCGCAGTGGGGGCGGCTTCCGCCAGGCTTGTTCTACCACTGATAATCTTGTGTCCCTAGAGTATGCCGTCCAAACATTCTTTTCCAGACACCAACACCTAGTTGCCATCTTTTTTTGATTTACGAAAAGCGTATGACCCCACCTGGCAACATGATATCCTTGCCAAGTAATACGAGTGGGATCTCTGAGACCCGCTCCAGATTTTTATCCAGAATATCCTGTCGCTTCATACTTTCCATGTCCAAGTTAGTGTCTCCCATAGTTCACCCCATATCCTGGAGAATGGGGTCCCGCAGGCCTCCGTATTTAGTGTGTGTATATTTTTAGTGGCCATTAACGGTCTACAGCAGCTGTAGGGCCATCTGTCTCACCTTCTCTGTATGCAGACAACTTCTGCATTTTGTACTGCTCCACCAGTACTGGTGTTGCTGAGCGACGCCTACAGGGAGCCATCCAGAGGGTGCAGTCCTGGGCTCTAGCCTACGGTTTCCAGTTTTCGGCCGCAGGGTCATTTGTTATGCACTTCTGTCACCGTAATACCTTTTATCTGGAAGCAGAACTTTACCTTAATGATGATCCACTCACTGTAGTGGAGACGTATTGATTCTTAGAACTGGTTTTTGATGCCCGATTGACTTGGCTTCCTCACCTTCATCAGCTTAAGCGGAAGTGCTGGCAGCACCTCAGTGCCCTCCACTGCCTGAGCAACACCAACACGTTTGCAGATCGCTGTACGCTGCTGCATCTCTACAGAGCCGTTGTTCAATCTTACCTTGACTATGGGAGTGTGGTTTATGGTTCGGTGGCACCCTGAGCTTTGCGTTTACTCGACCCAGTGCACCACTGTGGTGGTTGCCTAGTGACAGGAGCTTTTAGGACGAGTCCAGTGACAAGTGTCTTGATGGAGGCCGGAGTCCCTCCATTGCAGGTTAGGCATGAGCAATTGCTCTCCAGTTACGTTGCACATTTTTGTAGTTCTCCTGCGCATCTGAATTACCGTCTCCTTTTCCCAACTATGGTGATTAATCTCCCTTATAAGCGGTCAGGTCAGGACTTCCAGTTGTAATTCGTGTCCGATCCCTTCTTACAGAACTGGAGTCCTTGCCTTTACTACCTATACTTGAGGTCCATTCACATACTCCTCCATGGTATACACATAGGCCATGGCTTTGCCTGGACCTTTCACATGGCCCTGAGGACTCAGTTAACCCTGCGACTCTCTGCTGTCACTTCCTCTCGATTCTCGACGTGTAGTGGGGCCATGAAGTGGTTTACACAGATGGCTTGATGGCCATGTTGCCTTTTCCTATGTTCATGGAGGACATACAGAACAGTACTCCTTATGAGATAGCTGCAGTGTTTCCACTGCAGAGCAGACGGCCATATCTCGTGCTCTTGAGCACATCCACTCGTGCCCGGGCGAGTCATTTCTCCTGTGTGCGGACTCCTTGAGGAGCGTACAAGCTATCAACCAGTGCTACCCCTGTCATCCTTTGGTAGTGACCATCGAGGAATCCATCTATGCCCTGGAACGGTCCAGTCATTCCGTGGTGTTTGTCTGGACCCCCCAGGTCACGTCAGAATCTCAGGCAATGAACTTGCTCACAGGCTGGCCAAACAGGCTACCTGGAAACTGTTTATGGAGATCGGCTTCTCAGAAACTGACCTACGTTCAGTATTACACCGCAAGGTTTTGTGGCTTTGGGAGACAGAATGGCATAATCTCAGTTTACACAGCAAGCTGTGTCCCATTAAGGAAACTATGAATGTCTGGAAGACCTCTGTGCATACCTCTTGCTGGCTCTGTGGTTCTCTGTCGGCTCCGCATTGACCATATGTGGCTGACACATGGTTACCTCCTCCGTCACGAGGACCCACCTTGGCCTCGCTGTGGCTCATGAATGACAGTCATCCACCTCTTGCTGGACTGCCCACTTTTACCCACTCTGCGGCGGACTTTTAATTTTCCCAGCACCCTACCTTCAGTTTTGGGCAACAATGCCTCAACAGCAACTTTAGTTTTATGTTTTATTCATGAGGGCGAGTTTTATCATTTTCTCTATGTTTTATCACATGTCCTTTGTCTGTGTGTGTCCTCAACTCTAATGCTTTCAGGGTGGAGGTTTTAATGTGTTGCAGAGTGGCTGGCTTTTCCTTTTTATCCTCATAGTCTGCCGGCCATGGTAACCTGCTTTCTTGTTTTAACCTCTTCTACCTGTTTCTTGCTTCTTTGTGGTTTTCTTGTCCCCTTTTAAGTGTTTGTTGCTCTTCAGTCGTTGTTGTGGTTTTTCCTTTAATTTTCTTTCGTGTTGTTTGATCCCTACCCCCCCCCCCCCCCCCTGTTTTTAACCAACCAACCAACCTCACCCCGTACTATCTGTTTTAATGTACTCTTATAAATCTGTATCCTGTTCCCGTTAACAAGCATCACTGCTTTGTATGACCCTGCCTGAGGGCTGAAAGATTCTGCATTGTTTATGTCAAGTAATTGTGCATCATGATCAGGGAGTCCTTTAACAATTCTGTAGAGATTAATTGTTTCAGGATGAGTGCTGCCTATAAATTTTCTGTATCTGTGTCCTGCAAACTTGCTGCACCAAAGTCACAAAATTAATCAACAAAATTAGATTGAAACACCCAAATAATGATTCTGGTTCATTTTCCCTGTTTGGCTCTCTCAAGAAATTTACACTGAAATCTCCACACACTACTGTTTCTTGTCTGACAGGAAGCTCGAAGAGGCATCCTGATTTCTCAGAAATGATATAAAGTTTCCTAGAGGCAATCTGTAGACGTAACAATCACAAGAAAAGTATTCTGCAATAACAACTCACAAGCACATGTCTGTGGGTTCTGATCCACACAAAACTGCTTGTCAGCAGTTTTGAGTCCAATTTTTACATATGTTGCAAACTCCTCTTTTCATGTTCACTCTACATGTAAATGATGGTAGTTTGTGATCCCTTACATTCATATTTTCTGTCTCTGTGGTGATGTGATATTCGGAGATACACAGAACATCTCACTTCACAATTTTTCACCTTTTTTTCTAGACATACAAGAAGTGCATCTACCTTGTTTTACAGCCCCATGATGTTCTGATGAAGTAAATTAATTTTACTTTTATGGAAACTACTACATATATTATGGTCATGTTCAGTTCTGTTTTCTTTAAAGACTGTCTTTCTGTAGCCTGACTGTAAGCTAAAAAAAGTGTCCCACTGACTCCAGTAAGCCCAGGGATTTTGTCTGTTTTCATGTGCTCCTCCATGCACTTTCTGGAAGATGCTCAGTTGATCTGTCCTTCCTCTCCTATTCAGGTGCAGGCCATGATTTGTATATCCCCATCTGTCAGTTGCAGCAGCAGGTACAGCACATACAGGGGTAGTCAAAAAGTTTCTGACCCAACAATGAAAGAAGACATTTTTGTAAAATTTATTTTTTTAATTTTCTACATAATCTCTTTGTAAGTCTGTGCACTTCTCCCAGTGCTGCCTCTGTCTCTTTAATATGTCCAGATAATAATTAAGGTGCTGCTACTGTCATTTAAATAAAATACAGTTCAATTTCATGATCAGTTTTATTAAAGATGACATAAAACCACAGCGTCTAAGAAATGCAATAAGTGCAGAAGGAAAAATTATATTTGATGCTGAAGTAAGTCCACAAAATGTTATACATTATTAGATTGTGCTGCAGTTCCAAGACTTTGTGAGAGAGTTGTGGAGGTTGAAGGGCTGCTGTTATCACTTGGCTGATGTGTGTTGCACTGTGCTGCCATTCTTTCAAAAATGATCGTACTAAATTTTCTTTTGGCTTCTGCCTTATAAACTGGAGGTAAACTAGTTACAACTGTGCTGATGTGATGGAAAAATAAGTCAATAGCATCATCTTTGTGTTCCATAAACGTTTTTAGTAAATTTTTGCCTAATTTTATTCCTTTCTTTCCACATTTTTATTATTGTATCATCATTACTATGAACTTTACTGTGTTTTCTTTTCCGTGCTGGCACATAATGTTCATTGTTTGTTACCACAGATGTTTCACCACTATTTTCTATTGCATGTGTTTCTGCTGTATCTTCTTCCTGTGATACCGAAAGGTCCAGTTGACGAGTTCGATCTCCACTGTCTTCTTGGTTTCTTGTATTGTTGTCTGTAATGATGTCAATGTAATATTTGTTTCTCCAGATGTGTGTTGTGGAACACTGTCAAGGAACGATAGCTGTCCGTGTCTTTTTGTTTTTGAATTTTTTGAAGCAGCAGAGCCTGTTCCTAATATGCTTCTCTTCTCGAAGCTCTGGTAACCATCCCTTAAAAAATTTCCACTTCTTACAGACATAAACTACAAATAGAAATTATATTACCTGTATGTTTTCGTTTGTTTCAGATTCTTGGCCACAGCGGAAAATTACCGGTCTTTATCTTTTGCCTATTGTATACCACCATCTTGCATATCAAGAGTTGTTAAAAATGTTTTGAAGATATTAAGAATAAGGCTGCTGCCCATGTTGATGCCACCTTCTAATGAATTAGATTTCAGACGTATTGAAGAAGAATTTTGGCTTAAATGGAATATACCTAATTGTGTAGGCGCTATAGATGGAAAACATGTTCGCATAAGGACACCATAGAAAAGTGGATCTCTGTTTTTGAGTTACAAAGATTTTTTTTTCAATTGTTCTGTTGGCTATTGTGGATGCAAATTGTAAATTCATTAGCGTTGATGTCGGCAATTACAGAAAATAGTCTGATAATATTTCAGAAATCGGCTATGGGCAAGAAAATAGCCGCAAAGGAGTTTAATATACGTCCACCAAAATGTTTGCCAGGAAAAACTGTGAAACTACCACATTTGGGGGGGGGGGGGGTAAGAATAGGCCTGTGGTATTCCTGCCTGTCGTAGGAGGCAACTAAAAGGAGTCTCAAACGTTTCGGCCTCTGTGATGGTCCCCTCTCGGGTTTGACCTCCCATCTTTCCAAATTCTTCCGCAGAATGAGCCAATTGGGGAAGAGCACCTTATATGGTGCTTTTTCTCCATCGTGCATTGAGAAATCTAGCCAGCTTTATCGTTGTCGCATTGCCGTCCCGCTCATTCTCCATCTCTTGGGCGAGGATGCATTCCTGGGTGCAATTTCCACTATGCACTGTGCAGTGTTGCTTTTTGTGGAGGTGACGACCATGGACTTTATTGCACCAAATATCCAGCACAGTAGCCAGTCCGTTGTGATGGGGCCGCCATGTACCCTCTTGGTTGTAGCCCCCTGAGAACACGGAGATCGCTCTACTGATGCCTGCGTCGATAACTCCCCACGTATGCCAAGGAGTAGATGCCCATCTCCCTGGGGCATCAGGACTCCCGGCAATGGACATGCTTGCAGGTGGCCCTTGCTGTGGCTGGGTGGCACCCGTGGGGAGGGCCCTTGGTCAGAGTAGGTGGCATCAGGATGGATGACACGCAATGAAGCGTGGCACATCTTCTCTTGCTGGTGGCCAGCCACCAGCAGTCTCTGAGAGTTCGAGGCCTCACTTTAAAGCTAACATTTATGCCCCAAATTGTTCCCATCCCTGGCCACACCATGGGAGGAACGAAAGGCTATGAATGACAACGAAACGTATTCACCCCAGTATCTCGTCTGTACCAGAGCTGACGGGGAATCCTTTGTGTCCCTGAAGCCTCAGTTCTTTGTAGAGCACAAGTTCGGGGAGGTGGAGGGCTTGTCCAAAATGCGGTCAGGGTCAGTCTTGATAAAAACAGCATCCTCTGCCCAGTCATGAGCCTTGCTCGCTTGTACAAAGCTGGGGGATGTTTCTGTTACTATCACCCCCCATAAAAGCTTAAATATCGTCCAGGGCATTATTTTCCTCAGAGATCTTCTTTTACAGTCCAATGACGAGCTGCACACCAACTTAGAGTGACGAGGTGTCCATTTTGTCCGGCGCGTCCACCGAGGTCCGAGGGATCATCAGGTTGCCACCGGTGCCTTCATCTTCGAGGGTGACACATCACCTGAGAAGGTCAAGGTAATGGTGTACCATTGTGATGTCAAGCCATATATCCCTCCCCCGATGCGGTGCTTCAAGTGTTGGAAGTTTGGCCATATGTCTTCCCGCTGTGCTTCCAGCCTCATATGTTGCGATTGTGGTAGACCATCCCATCCTGATACTCCATGTGCCCTGCCTCCCATCTGTGTCAACTGCGGAGAGCACCATCCCCCTTGCTCGCTGACTGTAAGATTCTACAGCAGGAACGGAAAATAATGGAATACAAGACCCTGGATTGACTGACCTACACTGAGGCTAAGCAGAAATTTGAACGACTTCATCCAGTACGCATGACGTCATCTTATGTCCCCACTGTCACCCCTGCTACAGTTTCCATAGCTGCATCACATACTGTCAGCTCTCAGCCCCTTGACGGTGGGGGCCACTTCTCTCTCTGTTGCTCCCGCACCATCTACCTTGGGAGCAGCACCCCCTCAACTACCAGGGACACCAGTCCCCACTTCTAAGCCGGAGAAGCTTAAGTCGTCTTTGGCTTCTCTCACTCGGAAGGGATCCCTTGGGTCACTCCCTTCCCAGGTTCCACCAGCGGCACAGCAGACACCCACCAGTGGCTGCAGAAGCCACAGGTTGCCAGTCGTTGAGCTTCGCGATCCTCTTCAGTCCCGGAGACTGACTCAAAAAAGCCCTCCCAGCAAGGGCAACCAAAGGAATAGCGCTAGAAAGCGAAATTGAAGACCCCGAAGACCAAGGCACCTGTGGTGGCACCTACTCCACCGCTACCTACAAGCTCTGCATCTGAGGATGAGGTGGAGATTCTTGCGTCCACTGAGGACCTTAATCTCAGCGGTTCCTCAGATGTGATGGATATCGCTCCTGTCGGTTCTTGATTGGTGGCGGCAGGTGACCCAGCAACGTAATTTGCCTCCTCAGTCTCTTCACGCCTTTCTCAGCCATGGACAGTGTCATCCTCCAGTGGAACTGCAGTGGTTTCTTCCACCATCTTGTTGAGCTCTGACAGCTTCTCAGCCTTCACCCTTTCTTCTGCATTGCTCTTGAAGAAACTTGGTTTCCAGCTATGCGAACCCCTGCCCTCCCTGGCTATCGGGGTTATTATAAGAACCGGGCAGCATATGAAAGGGGATCTTGTGGTGTCTGCAGCTATGTCCTTCACTCTCTTCACAGTGAGTCTGTCCCTCTACAAACACCTTTAGAGGCTGTTGCTGTTCGGGTGTGGACGCCTCAGGCTGTTACTGTCTGCAGTCGGTATCTTCCACCGGATGGTGGTGACCCGCGGCATGTCTTGGCTGCACTGATAGCCCAATTGCCGCCACCTCTCCTGTTACTGGGCGATTTCAACGCCCATAACCCTCTGTGGTGTGGATAAGTGGCAACAGAGGCAGCACCATTGAGCGTGTATTGGCACAGCTCGGCCTTTCCATTTTAAATGATGGTGCCTTCACACATTTCAGTGTGGCACATTGCACGTACTCAGCCATCAACCTTTCGATCTGCAGCCCTAGCCTCTTACCGTCTGTCCAATGGAGTGTGCATGACGACCTGTGTGGTAGTGACCACTTTTCGATCTTTCTGTCACTGCCACAGCATCACTCTTCTGGGTGCCCTTGCAGATGGGCTATGAATAAGGCTGACTGGGACTTGTTCTCCTCCATTGCCGCTATTGAGCCTCTTTCCAATGAAGCCATTGATGCGGTGGTTCACTCGGTCACCACCGGCATCGTTACTGCCACAGAATCTGCCATTTCCCGTTCTTCTGGGTCCCCTTGGCAGAGGACTGTGCCTTGGTGGTCGCCTGCGATCGCCGGGGTGATTAAAGATCGAGGTCGGGCGCTCCGGTATCACAAGCGGCATCCCTCATTAGAACACCTCATCGAATTTAAGAGGCTCCGTGCGAAGGCCCGCCACATCATTCGCCAACACAAGCAGGAGTGCTGGGAAAGTTAAGTCTCCACCATTGGCCTCCATATCTCTCCAGCGCAGGTTTGGCCCAAGATTAGGCACCTCTATGGCTATCGGACCCCTGTCAGCGTTTGTACTGACCCTGACACAATTTCCAACTGCTTAGCAGAGCATTTTGCTCAGAGTTCCGCTTCTGCGAATTACCCACTGGCCTTCCGCTCCATTAAAGAGTGTTTGGAACATCGGAGCCTTTCATTTCACACGCGCTATCCTGAATCCTACGGTGTTCCGTTCAGTGAGTGGGAATTCCAAAGTGCCCTAGACGCTTGCCCTGATACAGCTCCCGGGCCCGATCACATCCACTGTAAGATGCTCAAACACCTCTCAGTGGACTGCCAGCAACGCCTCTTTGACCTTTACAACCGTATCTGGGTTGAGGGTGAGTTCCCGTCGCAATGGTGGGAAAGCATCGTCATCCCCATTTTGAAACCTGGCAAGAACCCACTGAAGGTGCACAGCTACCGTCCCATTAGCCTCACCAACGTTCTTTGCAAGTTGCTCGAACACGTGGTGAGCCGGCGGCTTAGTTGGGTGCTCGAGTCTCGGGGCCTTCTGGCTCTGTCTCAGGGTGGGTTCCGTAAGTGTCGCTCTGCCACCAATAATCTGGTGAGCCTAGAGTCTGCCATCCGTACGGCATTTGCCCGCCGTCAGCACCTCGTCGCTGTCTTTTTTGACATGCGGAAGGCATATGATATGACACGGCGACATCACATCTTCTCTATGCTTCATGGTTGGGGTCTTCATGGTCTGCTGCCGATTTTCATATGAAATTTTCTGTCACATCATACCTTCCGCGTGAAAGTTGAGGCCTCCCATAGTTCCCCCCCCCCCCCCCCCCCCTCCAGCCAAAAAAAAAAAACATGCATAGCTTTTCTCGTATTGGAGGATTTCTAAACAGCAGTGGTTTTGAAATTTTCTTCAGTGAATACAGTTCTGTGGCGTGGCAAGAGACAGCAGTTAACAATGGGTTGTGAATAGCAATGGATTGTAAATAATGATTTATGTAAGACGAAACATATATACTATTGCCTTTTTAACATATTCATATAATAATTGTTAATGCACATATGGATCTATTTGTTAGTAAATAATTGGTTGAATATATGTACTTGTTTTATTTAACTCTTGTGCTACAGCTTTCCAGACGTTATCTTTCACTAAAACATTTCCATATTCTTCATGTCCTGCATCATAAATTACAGAATATTTTGCCTCACTGTTAATTAACTTTTCTTCATTGGAGTCCAAGAAACTCATTTTCACTGAATTGGGTATTATCAGCCAGTAAAATCAGTCTCCAGTCGCTATGCGGTTCGGTGGCAGTGGCACTACTGGTTCCTGACGGATATGCAGTGTGCCACCAAAGCAGGTATACAGCTGCCGCCGTGTTCCGCATGCCTCACATTGCAAACAATGGCAACCAGTGGTGCCGCCTGCAACTGGTCGGTGCAGTCTGCGGTGTGCGGTCGTGTTCGGAATCGCACCTTTAGTGTCTTCCGCTGCAAAACAATTGTTTATGAAGGTGATGGCCGCTTCATTTGATGAAAATTTCTGTCCTTCGAGCTCAATGTTTAGCTGAGGGAACAAAAAGTCACTTGTAGCTCATTCTGGTGAGTAAGGAAGGTGGCCAAGCAGCTGAAACTGCATTTTATGGATTTTTGCTATGGCAACCGCTGTGTTGCAAGATGGCACAGAGTAAGAAATCGTGGCTGTCCAGGGGGCTCACCACTCTTTGGTGAGTTTGTGCTTGGCTATCACAGGGCTCCAGCCTTTGCAGCACCTTTTCCCTGTCAAGCAGCCTGTCTATCCTCCATTTTCCCCTACCTTGGGGAAAATGTCTGGGATATTTTTGGGAATGTGTTCTACAGTTTTAATAGCTTGACAGTCTCTCCAGTGTTTTTTCTTTCTATTTTCATGCTCCATCTCCTATCCTTCCTCCGCTTTGGTGTTTGAGGTTCCTCTTTGTCTCTTTTTCCTCCCTGTGCTCTCGAGAAGGCCGGCCCATGTGTCTGACACTTAACAGCTGACTGGGTAATGCGTAATTCCCTGTCCTGGGGTGATTGGTAGGGTTTGCACATACCTCCTGTTACAGGCCAGGTCCAAGGAGGGGTGACTGCCTGAGCTGTTACCTTCCCAAATTGCCAATTGGTCCCTCAGTCAGATGTTCAATAGATGTGATCTCAGGTGTGAACAAGATTATCCCAGCTCCTCCTCAGTTCCACATGGTACCATGTACTGAAGTAGGACAGTCCTTTACTTTGGTTAATCAGTTTATAATTCAGAAAGTTGTCGATGCAACTGCTGGCCCTGTGAAATCCAGTTCCCACTTGTGTAATAGCGCTTTGATTTCGGAGATGAATTATAATTCTGAAGCCCAACAACTGCTTGCCGCTGCACTCCTCCCTGGCTATCCTGTTCGTGTTGAGGCCCATCGAACGCCGAATTATTTTTGTGGTGTTATTTACGTAAGCCTGCTCGTCTGACTTAGGTAGAAATCCAAAGTTACCTCTCTGATCAGGGCATCATGGAAAAGGTTGATGCATCCTTTGTGTCTATATGCACTCTTTTTCTCACGTTTGATAGAGTAATGCTTCCATCACAGATCAAAGTAGGCTATGAAATCATCACACCCTGTCATAGGGCTCGCCACTATGGTGGTTCATGCTTGGCCACCACAGGCCTCCAGCCTTTGCGGCATTTTTTCCCTGGGAATGTTCTGCATTGTTGGTCGCTGAAGTAAGAACAATCTCACCTTCGTTTTTCACTCCCATTTCCTTTCTTTGTTTCCCTTCTCCTCTCGTTCCTCCCCTTCGGCATTTGAAGTTCCTCTTTTTCTTCTTCCTCCCTGTGTGCTCCTGAAGGCAGGCCTATGCATCTGACATGTAACAGGTGACTGGGTAACATGTAGTTCCCAGCCCCGGGTCGACAGGTAGGGTTCGCATGTACCGCCTGGTACAGGCCAGGTCCTGGGAGGGATGACTGCCTGAGCTGCAACCTTCCCGAATTGCCGATAGGTCCTTTGTCAGGTGTTCGGGAGGTGTGAACAATCACCTAAGGTGGGTGCACCCCCTTGTGAAGCAAGGCCCCAGTTGGAAAGAGCATGCCATCAGAGACACTGGCAATCGTGGTGGATTTTCTCGCAGTGAGTCAATCATCTTCCCAATCAACGTCTACAAAACGTAAACGTAATGAGGCTAATGATTCAAAGACCCTTCCCGCTGCACCACGGTTCCTCATGGTCTCACGTACTGAAGACCACAGCAAATCCATTCATTATTCAGAAAAGTGTTGATGCAGTTGCCGGCCCTGTGAAATCCTGCTCTAGTTTATGGAATGGCACTTTGCTTTTGGAGACTACTTCAGATTCTCAAGCACAACAACTGCTTGCTGTCTCGCTTCTCCTTGGCTATCCATGTTAATGCCCATAGAACTTTGAATTCTTCCCGTGCTGTAATTTGCACCAGGCTCCTTGATGGTCTAACTGAGGCTGGGTTTCATTGCCATCCATCATGTAATGAAAAAGGTAGATTCCTCCTTAGTGCCCACCCACACTGTTTTTCTCACCTTTGATAGAGTGGTGCTTCCATCCAAGATTAAAGCAGGCTATGAAATTATCACAGTCCAGCCATACATTTCGAACCCAATGCACTGCTACCAGTGTCATCGTTTCAACCACACTAGAATGTCTTGTCAACACCCAGCCAAATGTGTCACCTGTAGTAGGGTGATTGTTCGCCTCCTTCTCCCCACTGTATCAACTGCAGTGATGGCCATGCCGCCTCCTCCCAAGATTGTCTTCTGTATCCTGATGAGAAGGGCCATCCAAGAGATTCAGGTGAAGGAAGAAGTGCTCTCAAGCTATTGTCTAGCCGGAAGCCCTGCATTTTATGATCTGGCATTTTTTTCTTGCTACATGTTGCTCTGTGAAGGACATGACCACACAGGCATGCGACCTTAAATTCAGCATGCATTTGTAAAATTGCCCAGTGTCACGGTAACATCCCCATCTCCTCTGTTAGCTGTGCAACAACCCACCAGACTTCCACCTCATGGGGCGAATCTTGATGAGCGGGCTGTCCAGGAGATCTGGGTAAAGGAAAAAGTGCCTTACCCAGTCGCTTGCAAGTGACTGGCTAGTCGCAAACCCTGCATTGTCCCGTCTGGCACCTATAGTTCTGTTCTAGTTACCCCTCGTTCCATGAAGGACATGGCCACGCAGACGAGCTATCTCCAATTCAGCTCTGACGTTGTGAAATCACCCAGTGCCAAGGTAGCATCGCCATCCCCCAGTCCAGCTGTGCCACAAGCTGTCAAACGCTCGTCTCAAGGAGTGGAGCCACCAGCTACACAACCGGTAGGCCGGTAAGGGCAGAAGGAGTACTCCCGTGAAGACTTCCTCCATCCCTCCAGCCAAACAACACCTGAGTCTTCCTCCAACTGGAAAGGCTCGAAGAAGTCCACCAAAGACAAATGGTCTTCTTCACCAACTCGAAGATCCTCTTTGGCAGTGTTGCCACATGATACCTTAGCCCAGCCGGCATCCGTGTTGCCGGTGGGCACCCCCAACTGTTACTCAGCGTTGGACTCCACAGACTGATCGCACAAGCAAGCTGATGCGTCTGTGTACCCCAGGGAGCCGGATCCCCCTTCTTCTGTGCCCTGTAGTAGCGACTCTTCACTGGCTGTCACCTGGCGGCCGCCGAGGTGACACCCCTACACCTGTTCATCATGACTGTCCTCCAATGGAACGTTCATAGCATTTGGTCCCACAAAGAGGATTTACAGCTGCTTTTAGCATCGCAGTATCACCTTGTATTCTGTCTTCAGGATACAAAATTGCACCCTCGCGACCACTTTGAGCTTTCACATTACTTACCGATTCGTTTTGACCTTCCCCCTGAGGTCGGCATTCCATCTCATGGGGGTGTCATGCTGCTCATACGGGATGACATTCGTGGTGAACCCATCTCCCTGACTATTCATCTTCAACTGTTGCAGTTCACCTTTCCCTTCCTAAGCTGACTTTTTTCCTCTGTACCATTTATGTCCCTCCGTCATTCAGTGTCACCAGGGCAGACTTCCTTCAGCTTATTGGGCAGCTCCCTCCCCATTTTTTCTACTTGATGACTTGAATGGAAATCATCCCCTTTGGGGTTCTCCCAAGATATTAAAAAACTGAAAACCTGCCTCAATTGCGAAAAAATACCTAGTGTTAAGTGTTAACTCAGGTTTCGGTGTAGATAACTACACCTTCTTCAGAACAACAATAAAACCCACAAGTACCTAAGAAGACTTTGTCAATGATTAAAAGAACACCATATCTATACATTTATAAACAAAAAAGAAAAGGAAAACACAAACAGTACATATGTACAAAGTCAAAACCACTACTTAACTTAATGGTGTACGGTCCACCTCACACTGGCCTATGTTTGATGAGCCATGACCCGCCATAAACTGCAGCTACAAACGGTCGCTCACTTACAAGCGTGACCCGCTATCTATGCACATGCGCAAGACAAGGGAAGTTACTGGAATGCACATGCGCATACGAATATGAGAAAGTTTATATGTGGGTCGGGGCTAAATAGCCCATATATTTCCAACTGTGGATCAACGTATATCAAAAAATGAAATGGATAGAACAAGAGATGAGCTAAATAGGGATGAAACCTAAAAATAACCGCACACGGTTGCTTATGCAAGTAAAGAAACTTATATATGAAACTACCTATGACAACAGGAGGAATTCTTAGAAACTATACCTAAAGCCAGTAGTTAGCCTAAGGGGCTGAGGGGACGTAATCTAAAGACGTTGTGGTAATAAATATATTATAGGGATAAAACGTGAGGTGTTAAACAGGCTAAAATCACCGTCGTCATAAAAAGAAAAAATAGGATAAAACGAAAGAAGATGAACAGCTTGACCAAACCGCGCTCGCCAATCAGCGAGCGCATGTGATGATTCCCAGATCATCAGATTTACAAGTATGAAGAACAAAGTAAAGGCGCGAACCCTTCAAAAAATTTTCTATTTCTTAGTAGGAGTTGGTCATTGAGGATATTGTCTTTAACATGTTGCAGATGCTTAAAGATCTACATTTCTTCCAAAACATCCAGTTTTAAGCCCTTAACCTAGGCATGAAGTAACTCGATATTAACTGGAGGGCTCGTCGCATGAGGCGTTTGCACAAGATGTTCCGCATAAGTAGAGCCCTTAGTACCGTCACAGCTTCTAGTAGGAATATGCTCTTTATACCTGAGACCCAGAGCTCGCCTCGTTTGCCCGATGTAAAATTTTGGACAATCCCCGCATGTAATTTTATATACTCCTGATTGGGAAAGTTTATTGCTCTGAATTAAATTCCTATGTAAACTATTATTAGTAGAACAGGCGACTCTGAAATTATGGGCTCTGAGTAAACACCCCAATTGGTAACTTATATTGCCTGTGCAAGGGATAGATATTTTTGCCACCTGTTTGTTATCTAACACATCCCCTAGGGTGAAAGATGTAATATTATTTTTATTTATTTTCTTGTTATACATCTGTCTTACCAACTGAGGCCTATAGCCATTATTTATAGCAATATTCTCAAGTGTGACAAGTTCAGTTTCTACCGCATCTGGTGCAAGAGGGATAGCTGTAACTCGATGAATATTAGAATGAAAAAAGGCCATCTTATGGGCGTACGGATGGGCCAAGTCTCCAGGTATAGTATTGTCGGAAAACGTGTTTTTCCAAAAAATATTAAATTCAATGTGGTTGTCAACCACAGTTAAAGTGAGGTCCAAAAATTTTAAGGACCTAGTATCGGATTCTCTCTCAGTTGTGAAACTGATATTATGGTGAAACTCATTAAAAATCGAAAAAATATGGTCTACACAATTTTGAGAACCATCAATGATTAATAGAATGTCATCAACAAATCTTTTGTAAAATTTTATTCTCCTGTGTATCTCTCTGTCACTGGCAAAAAAATCAGACTCTAAGTAGATCATAAAAATTCCTGATAAAATCCCAGCTAGGGGGGCTTCCCATAGCCAAACCTGCTGGTTGTAAGTAAAGTCTCCCATTAAATGTAAAGTATTTGTGTTTTAAAACGATCTGTAGCAGCATCATCATCTCATTGACCTCTTTATCCAAAAGTTTTTTATGGTGACGTAAATTGCACTCTAGTATTTGCAGTGTGGGGTCAACCGGCACATTAGTGTATAAACTTATTGCTTCAAACGATACTAGTTTAGAATCTTCAGACCAAGATACCTCACGTAAACTGGTTGCTAAATGAAAGGAATTTTTAACTGAATAGTTTTTAATAAAAACGAAATTTTCTTTAATCTTAGTGTGCAAGTATTTCACCAGCTTATGATAGGCACTTCCCGTACTGTCAATGATAGGGCGAATTGGGTGATTTAACCTATGAACTTTAAACTGGCTTCTCAATTTAGGGGGTTTGGGTTTCATGTTTATCAGCTCCTTCTTTCAGAACTCTCCTATCAAATTTTTAGTATTTTGGATCCCAGTTCTAATTTCTTTTTGGAGAGTAATAGTGGGGTCTTTGTTAAGCATAACTATCCCGTTGTCATTGAAAAAAGCTTCGGTCTTGTCTATGTATTCTTGCTTTGTGGATATAACTACGGAGTTTTCCTTATTGGCTTTAGTGACAATAGCATCATTTTGTATTAGTTTGCGGTTAATACTCCTTAAAACCATATTTGTGTTATCCTCTTTATGTGCACTGTGTGCGGCCTTACTCATAATTTTGTAGGCCTCATAAGCCAATCGGGTTTGTTTCTCGCTAGGCATTTTGGCATAATGTAGACCGATTTTCAAGTCAACTATTGTGTCTTCTAGAACTTTCAGATTTGCGGTGCTAGGCTCGAAATTAAATTTTAATCCTTTAGAGACGAGAGACTCCTCTTGGGGCAAAAATACAATTTCTGTCTTATTAATGACCTGGTCAAATAATTTTTTAGGTTCAGCTGCAAAATTAGTGTGAGTCATTTTGTTAGCACATTCCTGCTTCTCAACTAAGTTAGCAATTTTTTTGTCATGTCTGTTGGCAATCTCTTTTATTTGTAGAGCCAACCATTCATTTGCCCTAAACCAAAAAGCATCTATTTGAAAGTTAAAGTGAACAGAATAAAACTTCGAAATTTCTAAGTACATCATATATGCTCTTTCATTCAAAATATCTTTCTTTGCATATAAATAGGAGAATCTAGCATTAAATACCTGGTAACACAGCTTCTTTCTAAGGATTGGCATTTCATTGGTCAAGCTGTTCATCTTCTTTCGTTTTATCCACATTTTCTTTTTACGATGAAGGTGATTTTAGCCCGCTGAACACCTCACGTTTTATGTTTTATCCCTATAATATCTTTATTCCCCCCCCCCCCCCTCCACCCCACCCCCGCGGCTTACTACTGGCTTTAGGTATAGTTTTTAAGAGTGCCTCCTGTTGTCATAAGTTTATTTACTTGCATAAGCAACCGTGTGTAGTTATTTTTATGTTTCATCCCCTATTTAGCTTGTCTCTTGTTCTATCCATTTAATTTTTTGGTATATGTTGATCCACAGTTGGGAATAGATGGGCTTTTTAGCCCCGACCCACGTATAAACTTTCTTGAATTCATATGCGCATGCGCAGCTTCTGTAAAGTTTGGAAGGTAGGAGACGAGATACTGGCAGAAGTAAAGCTGTGAGGACCGGGCGTGAGTCGTGCTTTGGTAGCTCAGATGGTAGAGCACTTGCCCGTGAAAGGCAAAGGTCCCGAGTTAGAGTCTCGGTCGGGCACACAGTTTTAATCTGCCAGGAAGTTTCATATCAGCGCACACTCCACTGCAGAGTGAAAATCTCATTCTGGAAACTTCCCTTATCTTGTGCATGTGCATAGATAGCAGGTCAGGCTTGTGAGCGAGCGACCATTTGTAGCTGCAGTTTATGGCAGGTCATGGCCCATCAAACATAGGCCGGTGTGAGATGGAGCGTACACCATTAAGTTAAGTAGTGGTTTTGACTTTGTACATATGTACTGTTTGTGTTTTTCTTTTTCGTTTATAAATGTATAGTTATGGTTTTCTTTTAATCATTGACAAAGGTCTTCTTAGGCACTTGTGGGTTTTATTGTTGTTCTGAAGAAGGTGTAGTTATCTACGCCGAAACCTGGGTTAACACCTAACACTATGTGATTTTTTCGCAATCGAGGTTGGTTTTTAGTTTTTTAATATTTTCACCAATGATTGCTGATGTGCTGCGATGTTGAAGGTTCTCCCAAGACGTGTCAGAGAGGTGCCCTTGCGGCTGATCTTAACCAACTTAACCTCTTCAGCCTTAATACTGGAGCACCCACTTTTCTTTCCGACTCCTCACACACCTATTCCCATTTGGACCTATCCTTCTACACTGCCCAGCTTGCCCATCGTCTTGAGTGGTCCGTCCTTTCAGATACCTACTCGAGCAACCATTTCCCATGTGCTATCCATTTGCTGACTCCTACACCATCCGTGTGTATGTTCAAATGGTGGCTTACTAAGGCTGACTGGCAGCTTTACTTCTTACTTGCGATCTTCGAAGAACAAGATTTTCCTAGTTGTAATGACCAGGTGAAATATCTCACAAACATTATCCTTAGTGCTGCTGAACATCCCATTCCTCACATTTCCTTTTTAACACACCGTGGCCCAGTCCGTTGGTGGACTGAGGCATGCCTCAAGGCAATTCGTGCACAGAGATGTGGTCTCTGCGTTTTTAACAGTCATCCAACAGTGGCAAACTTCATTCATTATAAACAGATGTGTGCAAAGTATTGTTGCATTCTTCAAGACAGGAAAAAAGATAGGTGGATTTCATTCACTAGTTCTTTTAACAGTTCCACCCCTTCCTCTGTCGTGTGAGCCAACCTCCAACGGCTCCCTGGGACCAAGATCCATTCCCCAGTTTCCAGCCTGACAGTATTAAACGATGTCCCTGTGGACCCTATTGCTATCTCCAACACCTAGGGCTGCCATTTTGCGGAAGTTTCAATCTCTTATCACTACCACCCTGCCTTTGCAGCACCTTTCTCTTTCAGGCAAGCAGTTTCTGCTTAACACTTATAACCACATCTGGGCAGAGGGCACATTTCCTGGATGTTGGTGTGCAGCCACTGTCATACCCATACTTAAGCCCAGTAAGGACAAAAATCTTCCTTCGAGCTACTGCCCGCCTCTCTTACCAGCTGCTTTTGCTAGGTGATGGAACGTATGTTTCATGCCTGGCTAGTATGGTGGCTAATGTCTTGCAATTTACTGACGAATGAACAATGTGGATTTAGAACAGTGTGTTCTGCAGTTGACTATCTCGTCACGATGTCCACCCATGTCACGAATGGTTTTCGGTGGAAATCTGAGACTGTGGCCATGTGTTTCGATTTGGAGAAGGGCTATGACACCTGCTGGAGAACCGGTATCCTCCGTACTCTTCACACGTGGGGATTCTGTGGCCGCCTGCCCTGCTTCCTTCAGGCCTTTTTAAATGATTGAGTTTTCAAGGTGCACATGAGTTCTGCCTTGTTGGACACCTTTTTCCAGGAAAACAGTGTCCCTCAGGGTTCGTCCTGAATGTCATCCTCTTTGCTATCACCATAAACCCTATAATGGCCTGTCTCCTGCTGGGCATCTCTGACCCCCTTTTTGTTGACAATTTTGCCATCTATTGCAGTTCTCCATGGACCTGTCTCATTGAGCGGCATCTTCAGCAATGTCTTGATCTTCTTTACTTATGAAGCTTCGAGAATGCCTTTCGCTTTTCCGCTAATAAAACTGTCTGTATGAATTTCTGGTGACGCAATTGATTTCTCCCATCATCTTTACATTTTGGGCGTGTTGTCCTTCCATTTGTTGAAACTGTGAAATTCCTGGGGCTCATGCTCGATAGGAAACTCTCTTGGACCTCCCATGTGTCTTACCCGGCAGCCTGCGGTACATGGTTCCTCTATGTCCTGCGTCTCCTCAATGGTACTTCCTGGGGTGACGATCGAACCACCCTCCTCCATTTGTACCAATCCCTTGTCCACGTGAAACTCGACTGGGGGTTCTTTGTTTATGCTTCTGCACGTCCATCCATGTTACGCAGTGTCAACACTATCCACCATCGTGGCATCTGTTTGGCCACAGGTGGCTTTTACACTATCACGGTTGAGTGTCTGTATGCTGAAGCTGCTAAACTTCCATTGTCCTACCACCATGACTTTCTCCTCAGCAGGTATGCATGCCGTCTCTCTGCCATGCGTGGCCACCCATCCTATGCCACCTCCTTCAATGATTCACTTGATTGCAAGTATGGGGTATGTCCCTCTTCTCTGTTACTTCCTGGCGTCCGCTTTTGGCACTTGCTATGGCGGCTTAACTTCACGCTACCTGCACCTTTCCCGGTGGGTGTGAACCCTTCACTGCCTCAGCTTCATGAACCGTGGCCTTCATTCACTTCCTAAGGACATTAATCCAGCCTCAGTATATCGCCTTCAGTTTCATGACCTTCGCATGGAACTTCCCGATAGTACCTTTGTATACACTGATGGTTCTCAGACTGATCGAGGGGTCAGGTGTGCGTTCATCATTGGCACTAGTGTCTTTCGGCTTCCAGCACACTGCTCAGTATTTACAGCCAAGCTCTTTGCCCTGTATCAGCCATGGAGTACATCCAGCAACACAGCCTTTTCAGTTGTGTCCTCTACTCAGACTCACTCAGTGCCCTTCAAAGTCTGTGTGGTTAGTGCACTGGGTCCAGGAAAACTGTCATTTCCTCACTCTTGGTGGAGCCAGTGTGATGTATCTGTGGGTTCCTGGTCATATCGGTCTGCCAGAAACGAGGCTGCTGCCAAGGTTGCAGTCATTGTACGTCAGCCCGTGAGTTCCTGTGCTCCCTCTGATGATCTCTGTGTTGCCGTATGTCAGGAGTTAATGTCCTTTTGGCATTGTCAGTGGTCCTCGCTTCATGGGAATAAGCTCCGTCCAAGCCTCTCCCAGTGGCTTGGGCCACCTCCTCTCTGCCCTCCCGCCATGAGTAGGTCATTTTAAGTAGACTTCTTATTGGGCACCGCCTTTTTAGCCATTTTCATTTGATAATTGGCGCCACCACACCACTTTGTACACATTATGCCCTAGTTCGTGGTGGACTGCCCATTTTTTAACCGTTTATGTTCCTGCTTGGGTTTGTTGTCTGATTTATCGACCATTTTAGCAAATGACATGCGGGCTGTCGACCATGTTTTACTTTTTATCCACCAAAGCAATATGGCGAAGGCCATTTAATTTTTAGTTTTGGACCTCTGTTTCTGTATGGTGTCTTTTTTTGTGGCCCTTTTTTCCATATGCCTGTCTATAACTGTCTTCTATTATGTCAGTTGGGACTGACATACAGTCATTTTTTAACTCCTCTCTGTCTTCGTGTTCTATAGTTTTGACTTGGGTGTGTATGACCCCAGTTGTTGTTTGCTCCCTAAAAAAAAACCACAACAAAACAATATGAAGTCATCACAGTCAGATTGTACATTCCAAACCCAAAGTGCTGCTACCAGTGCCAATATTACAACCATACTTTCATATCCTGTCAAAACATGGCCAAATGTGTTATATGTGATAGGGACGTTCACGAGGGTAATTGCCTGCCTCCTTTCCCCATGTCAATCACAGTGGCAACCATGTAGCCTCATCCCAAGAATGCCCTGTGTATCTCAAAGAGTGGGCCATCCAGGAGATCCTGGTGAAGGAAAAAGTGCCGTAAGCTGTTGCTTTCAAGTTGTTGGCTAGTTGAAAGCCTTGCATTATACCATCTGGCACTTACAGTACTGTTCTTGCTACACCTTGCTCAATGAAGGACACAGTCACACAGACTTGTGACCTCAAATTCAGCACCGTGGCTGTAAAATTGCCCAGTGCCATGGTAGCATCCCCGTCTCCATCTCTTCCAGATGTACAAGACGTCAACACATCTTCACCTCTGAGGGCAAAATTGACAGCTACACAACCGACAGGCCAGAAAGGACAGAAAGAATGCTCCTAAGAAAACTTTTTAGATCCCTGCAGTCAGGAGACATCTGTCTTCATATGCCAACCGCAAAGGCTCCAAGAAATCAAGCAAAGACAAACAGTTTTCTCCTTTGCAGACTCGGAGAGCCTCTTCAGTGGTGTCGCTGCGTGATACCCTCACCTGACCACCCATGTTTTGCCGCTGCACACCACCAATAGTTTTTCTGTACTTGAATCTGCAGGCTGACCGAGTGAGAATGCTGATGCCTCTGTAAATCTCATGGAACAAGTTCCTCAGCGTTTACGCCCTGTAGCAGTGAGTCTTTGAAGGCTGGCATTTGCCCTCACCCCCTCCCCCCCCTCTCCCCTCCCAATCATGTCTCTTCTCCAATGGTACGTTTGTGGTGGCATTAGATCCAACAAGGAGGAATTACGGCTGCTCTTGGGATCACAGCGTCCACTTGTTTTCTGCCTCCAAGGAAACAAAACTGTGTCCTCGTAACCACTTTGACCTCATGCATTTCTTCCCTGTCTACGTTTACCTTCCCACCAAGGACGACATTCCATGTTGGGGGAGGGGGGGGGGTGGCAGTCGTGCGGTTCATCTGGGATGCTGTTCTTAGTCAAACTATCTCACTGAACACCTGGCTGCAAGTTTGCAAGTTGTTGTAGTCCAGATTTTCCTTCCTCATTTCATCTTTTCTCTTTGTAGCATCCACATCTCTCCTAGGGCAGAATTCCTCCAGCTTGTTGGGTAACCTCTTCACCCCTTTTTGCTGCTCGGCAACTTAAACGTGCCCTTTGGCACTCTTCCAGAACCTGTCTGACATGTGCTCTCTTGGCTGACCTTCTCAATCAGTTCAACCTCATCTGTCTTAACACTGGAGCCCCCACATTCCTTTCAGATGCCAACCACACCTGTTCCCATGTGGTCCTTTCAGTCTGCACTGCCCAGCATGCAGTCATCTCGAGTGGTAAGTTCTCTCGGACATTTACTCAAGTGACCATTTCCCATCTGCTATCCATTTACTGACTCCTACCCCACCTATGTGTAAACCCAATAGGCAGCTTTCTAAGGCCAACTGCCTCCCTGGGGACTTTCAATGAATAACATTTCGCCTGTTGGGATGACCAGCTAGCATACCTTACAAATGTTATCTTTACCGCCACAGAACGCTCCATTACTCACACTTCATATTTACCACTCGGTGTCCTGGTCCCTTAGTGGACCGAGCCGTGCCGCGACACATTTTTGTGCATAGATGTGCTCTCCACATTTTTAACCATCATCCTATGATAGCGAACTGCATTTGTTATAAACAGTTGCATGCTCAGTCTCATCTCATTCTTCAGGATAGCAAAAAAGATATCTGGATTTCATTTAAAACAGTTCTTTTAACAGTTCCACTCCCTCTTCTATTATGTGGGCCAACCACCAACGGTTCTCTCTGGCCAATTTCCATTCTCCAATTTCTGGCCTGACTGCAGCAGATGGTCAGTGTGGGCCCCATTGCTATCTTCAATGTTATGTTTTCTGTCTGAGTTATCAGCTGTTTTAGCAACTGACATATGGGCTGTCTACTGCATTTTACTTTTTATCCATCATAGCAATATGGCAAAGGACATTTAATCTTCTGTTCAGGACCTCTATTATCTATACGGTGTATTTTATTGACCTTCCTCCAAGAGAATGTCCCTGCTTTTAGCTCTTTCTTCCCTCAGTTGGGCTTAACACACAATCACTGTTAACTACTGTTTCATATTAATGTTCTAAGGTTCGGACAGGGTTCATTTTGTTCAATGGTTTCACATCCTTCCATGACATGTTGATAGTGTGTCTTTGCATGAACCAGTTGTTTTAGGTGGTCCTCATAGGTAATCCAGAGGGTTGCAGTTGCCATGTAATTGTTTGTCACTTACTTAGCTGTCAGGGTAAGTCCTTGCATTGCACCTCACAGTATTACAAAAGGTTCTGGAGCTGCAACAAGTAGAAAAACAGAAAATACAAGCTGCCTCTTATTTGCAGTGGCACATTCTATCGACAGTCGGGATTAAAGTTCCATATAAAGTACAACCACCAGAAGATGTGCTGGGAGAAATTATGCGCCTACCAGGAAATCAAAGTAGCTTTCAGTGGACATATTTATCCTAAAGTGCCATTGGTGGCTAGTCTAAATTGTAGTGGGAGCATTGTCATTGTGAATTCTATTCCAAATGTCTGTAAATAAGGCTGAATGTTCAACCAACAGATTGGCATTTTGTTTTAAAGTTCTCCCACAGTTGGTGACTGGCAGGCAGTGGAACCTGCAGATATTGAAAAAAGTATGGTTTGATGAACTGCCTTTGAAGCGTCCTCCATGTGTCGGTATGAAAAGCACAACATTCTAAGATGATATGATGTATTTTCAAAACTAAGATCTTCATCAGCTGTCTGTACCGTGCAGTTTTCCTCCTTGAGCTTATGGATCGTAGTTGGTCAACCATTTGTAAAGCTTGGAATAACAATTGGATGGAGAGATTGGATTGCTAATCTCCATATAGATGAGGTGTTGAATCACAGATGGGCACAATGACAAAGACTGATGATATATTAAAGCTTACAGACAAATTTTTTCTCCTGCAGTAGTGCATGCGCGCACTATTGGGAGTCTTTTTCATCATGTCCATCTGCTATTCATAGATCAACTAGAGAAGAAAAAGTTTGAGTCTACATATGTATCTAATGTCCATTGCACTATGGATGCATGGAACAACAAACATCAAACTTAAGGAACACATGTGTAGGTCACATATGTTGCTGCCAGGGTAAGTAGGTTACTAGCAATTCACCATATGTACTAGATATGCTGTTGGCTGGGGTTTATCAGTTGCCAAAATTTTATTTTTCATAATTCGTATTGAAGATAATTCTCAGATGTTGCATTCAAACGATCATGCTTCACATTCTAAGCCATGTTCCTTATCATTTATTTCCACCTCTTTATGTGTGACATTTTCATATTTCTGTCCATGTGAAAGCCATCAAGAGGCATACCTATCATCTTTCTGTCCCTGTTCTGTCTCAGTAAACATGGTTTGCTTTGGTGTCTATACCTACGACAGTCAAACTTTTGTGATACAAAACTGAGCAGCAGAAGCACCAACATCCCTAAAACTTCATACCCTGCCAGTACACACCATTCCTCCTGTCCAGAAACGTGTTAGCTGTCTCTGTCTTTTCAGAAACACACACTGTGGCACAAAAAGGACCCAGAGAACACTTCATTCCTCTGTATTAGCAAATCAACACCAAGGCTACAATGGCAGTAGAATGTGACCCAAAGTAGATTTCCTCCTTATGACGTCCTCCTCCTCCTCCTCCTCCTCCTCCTCCTCCTCCCCCCCCCCCCCCCCCCCCTTTTCTCTATTTCTCAACCTTCCACCTCTGTTCTTCAGAGATATTGAATAATAGTAGCAGCAGAATTAACCTAGGATATCAAGCTATACCCACTATGAAACACCACAAATCTCATGTGTTAGAGCTTTTGGTCTGTTAAATTAGAGAAATATACTTAAAAACTTTTTAGTGTGTTGGCTTATGGACAGCCTGATAGGTTACTGATATAGTTGTGAGGTCTTTATTCAGGAGTAAAAGAGACCACTCACCAAATTGTGAAAGTGTGGAGTTATCAACAGGCACACACAATGGCATGATGCTTTGCTATCTTTTGAAAAAGGACCTTTGATGAGCGAGAGTGATATGGAGTACAGGAGGAATTGGGTATAGGTAGTTACAGGCTTGGAGGGAGACAGCTGGTGTGCAGGATAGGAATGCAGGAGAGAGGGGTGGTAGATATATGAGCTAGACATTCAACGTGTGGGCACTGGACTGAATGAGATGCATTGCTCAGTGAAGATGACGGAGTGTGGACTGGAAGAGGGTGTCAGGACAGAGGAAGTGGGAAGCTGTTGGGTAGAGGGTTTGGGGATAGTAGGTTAACGGACATTGAGACATTGGACACTGGTGTTAAAATTACGAACACCTTTAGTTGGAAAGACCACATAGATAATATTGTGGGGAAGGCGAGCCAAAGGTTGCGTTTCATTGGCAGGACACTTAGAAGATGCAAGTCCACTAAAGAGACAGCTTACACTACACTCGTTCGTCCTCTGTTAGAATATTGCTGCGCGGTGTGGGATCCTTACCAGGTGGGATTTATGGAGGACATCGAAAAGGGTGCAAAAAAGGGCAGCTCGTTTTGTATTATCACGTAGTAGTGGCAGATATGATACTTGAGTTGGGATGGAAGTCATTACAGCAAAGACGTTTTTCGTCGCGGCGAGATCTATTTATGAAATTTCAGTCACCAACTTTCTCTTCCAAATGCGAAAATATTTTGTTGAGCCCAACCTACATAGGTAGGAATGATCATCAAAATAAAATAATAGAAATCGGAGCTCGAACAGAAAGGTTTATATGTTCGTTTTTCCCGCGCGCTGTTCGGGAGTGGAATGGTAGAGAGATAGTATGATTGTGGTTCGACGAACCCTCTGCTAAGCACGTAAATGTGAATTGCAGAGTAATCATGTAGATGTAGAGACTAGGAAGATTACAGGAGTGAAGGATGTGTTGTTCCAAGGATAACTTCCATCTGTGTGGTTAATTGTGATGGCCACTTATTCTGGTGGGCAGTTGGTTGGGGGTCATGTCCACACAAAATGCTGTCCAGAACTCGAAGCATATTACAGGGTCCCACAAGTCACATGTGACCACATTGGTGGTGATTGTGGTGGTTGTGGTGGTTGTGATTGTGGTGGTTGTGGTGGTTGTTGTGGTTGTGGTGGGTGTGCATGTGTCTGTGGGTGTTAACAAAGGTGATAAGGAAAACAAAAGTAAATTATTTGCATTCTGCCAGAACTTTTCTCATTATAGTTTTGAGATCTATTTATTTTAACTATTGTCACTAAAACTAAACTTATTTTATGTTTTTATTGCCATGTGTATGTTAATTTTCAGGGATGTGATGAAGTCACAATTTAAGAAAAGCAGTAAGAAAAACAAAGCAAAAGTTGCAAAAGATGTTGGCCCATTGTGTCCCACCTTTGACAAGGAAGAATGGGAAAATGATTTTGCAGCATTTCCAGAAGGACTTGGAGGTACTGATCATGTTGATCCACTAGTTATGCTACAAGAAAGTGAACAGTTTCGGCATATTTCAGAAGAATGTGAATGTGAAGTAGAACAAGAGTTAACAAAGAATATACTTTGTAGACAAGATGAAATTAGAAGAATTTTAGGTCTCATAGGCCAGGTTAGTCCACTATTAGCAAACTGTCGTAGGAGATAAATTTATTTTGTCTTTTCATTTGCAGTCTTTACATCTATATAAGTTATTTTCCTTATTAAATGTACACAAACCTAAAATTGCACATATTTTTCTGTAAGTATGTTTTTAAATGCATTGTTAATTTTCAGTGTAAAAATCAGTTACCCCAAAGCATATTTATTTATGGACATTCTGGAACAGGAAAGTCATTTGTACTGCAAAACATACTCGACAAGCTGAAATATAGACATGTTGTCATTGATTGTGTCCAATGTTATATGCCAAAATTACTGTATATGAGCATTCTGAATACTGTTGCAGGTATTTGAAACTTATTAGCTGACAGTACTTGCAAAAGTTAATTTTTAGTTAGGTATCAACTACCAATTGTCTTTTCTCTTACAGAACATCATATGACTGTTGATAATAACTATGAACCATATGCATCTTGTGACAATATTTTGGACTTTACTTTAAATCTCAAGGCAGCAATGAAGTGCAACAGTTTTATTATTGTAAGTACTTATTTTGTAGACTTATTGGATGATCTCTTTCACTATCGTTTTTCTTATATATAAACAATTAAATATAGTGGTCATTAGTTCCTTTTCATTACATTTGACTAGAGCACGTATAAAATGCTTTTCTATCGTTCTTTTTATTCACTGTTCGTGTTCACACTGTGTGTTCACCCCATCGCACTCAGATTTGTTTGTCTATCAAATATGTTAAATTGATGGTAGTCACATTCAAATTAGTCTCCTCTGAGTCCACAGTGTTGAAGTATTTTGCCAGAATTACCACCACTGAAAGTCAGTATCCAATTTTCCAGACCAACAGAATTATCAGTGAGACGAGTATTCTGTTCCATCAATGAAAAAGCAGATGATTGTTCCTCCTCCATGTGGGAAACGGATTCAGCATTATTTATGACTCATGATAAATCATCTTCTCATGGTAGGCTGGACTACAGCATGTTGCAGCAACCCACAGGGAGAAGTAAAGAAATACTCCTCAACCTTTTTAGCTTGATCTGAGAGAAATAGGACAATTTTATGACTCTTGGAGGGAAGCCATTTTAATCTCCTCTTCAATACCTGGGGTGCACCCTACATGTGCAAATAGCTTTCACTATGTTGTCTTCACTAACTCTGAGAGAAAACTTTGGAGCAATGTTCACCCACTGCCCTGGTGAATTTTGGAGTGCAGGTGGTTCCTTAGTCACTTCCAGTATGGGTTCAGAAGATACTCAGCAAGCATTGATAATGTAACGCTATAATGCCGCTGGAGGCGGCTATACAACAGGCTTCCACTTACCAGCATTACTTACTAGGTATTCTTTTTAGTCTTGAGAAGGCTTATGATACTACTTGGTGCCATAATAGCCTTGGACAGCTCCAAGAATGGGGCGTCCAGGGAAGTCTACCGGTGTTCCTACAATCCCTCCTTTCCTCTGTTGTTTTAAATACTCAGACAGCAGTATGTCATCCTCTTCTTTCGAACAAGATGTACCTCAAGTTTGTGTTAACTGTGACAACATTTAGAATTGTGATTAATAGTAACATGTCCACAGTTAATGGGTCCAGCCCGGTGCTCCCTGTCTGGACAACTTTTCTATTCGTAGATCATCTGCTATTCTCACAAGCACCTCACACCAGCTGCAGCTGACAATCAGAAGTCAGGCGGAATGGATATATAAAACTTGTTTTAAATTTTTGACTGAGAAAACTAACTACATATGTCTTTCTTGACCATTTGTACTCTGGTTTTAATTTTTATGAAATGAGAATAAGGGAAACATTAAAAATTTTAAACCTTCTCTTTGGTGTCTGACCATAATTTTTGACAGAAAGCTTACTTGGCTGCCACAGTTCAGGTCTTTGAAAGTAAGGTTTCTCGAAATGCTGAATATTATTAAAATGTAATGGCTGCAGGACTTGGCAGAAGACTGAATGTATCCACTTTAGTTTTATTGATCCGCTCTTCAATCCCACCTCAACTATGGATGTATGAAGTATGGGTTATCAAAAGAATCACTCTGAAATATATGGATTGAGCAGTGACTCCTCGTGGGAGCACCAAGAATACAAAATGTGTTCCTACCCCCTGTTGGAGGCAGGTCATCCTATTGGTGACACACTTTTACAATCTTTCTAACATCTGTTAGTGAATAACACAGTCTTATGGATATGTACTCCATATGTACAAAGGTTTTTCTTGTAGAAGTAGTTGTGGAAGATACTGATATTTATGATAAGGTTGCAATAAAAGCCAACATTAACTTAAGAGGCCCAGAGTTATTTTTAAATTGATGTTTAAAAATGAATGCACTTGAAATGAAAGTCCATTGTTTTAAAGTACCTCAAAAAAAAAAATCCAGGTTTTCGGTGTGGTATGCACAATTACTTTGAAACAAGGGGCCAGTTCCCTGTTTTTAGATTGGAGCACTGTGATATTGAAGTCATTGGAGCAGATGAGATGTCATCAAAGCATAAAGTTTCTCATCTGCTCTGATATGCCCTACACGCATTGCAGGGCAGCAGAGAAAACATTCCATATAGTACAGGACAAACTGCTCCCTCCTTCAACCCTAGAAGAAACATGTATCATTATGCTGGGCACCAGAGCATGCAGGATTTCGAGGAAATGAGCTAGCAGATGTAGTGGATAAGGTGGCCTGCAGGGAGCTTAATGTGAGGCAATATACTATTCTCCAGCACGGTGTCATCTTCCTATTGACCCGAAAAATATGAAACTGTGGGAGGAGTAGTGGCAGGGAGTGAAGAGGAAAATAAGATGCAGTCATTAAAGATACCCATCTGGTCTGGGCATATGTCATACTGGTCACTCAGATGGAATGAAGTCGCCCTGATCTATGAAACAACACCCTGTCCATTAAATCCTGTCTTCAAACTCCAGTGGGCGGCCCCTCCAGTATGTGGTGCTTGTACTATACAAACTACAATGTACTACATTTTAACAAAGTAGCTGATGAGAGAGAGAGAGAGAGAGAGAGAGAGAGAGAGAGAGAGAGAGAGAGAGAGCGCCACTGAATTCATAGATATTAATGATGCTTATCGCAGGATAAAAGTGCACATGACAAAAAACCACATGCTATTGAATTGGTGTAGAAAGGAGAACAGCATTCCTTGAGCATTTGTGTGAAGTATAACTGTCTCTGCACTGTGCACGAGCTATTGAAACTATATTGTTCATGACCCTATTTAGTACTATCTACTTCGACAAGGGCCCCCTCTCCCCACCCCACCCCACCCCACCCCCCTTCCCGCGTCCCCTCATAGTTCTCTCCACATAGTGGTGCGATATTATTTTGCATTTGCAACTGGTTAGTTTGCAGGCACCACCATTTTATTTATTTAGACTATCTTTAACAATCTATTAAATGCAAACATGCGGTTTTTAATCTCCCTTTAACTTTAGATAGGGGACGCTTTTCTGGCTCCAAAATATTTAGGGACAATTTTGGTTTTCATACCGGTTAAGTATACATTACTTGAACATATGATAGATGCTAAGCAAAGCAGTAAACATTGTAAAAACACCCTTGGTGCAAGTCTTGGGTTGCTTACAATGTGTTTATTTGAGCTGTCATGGCTTCATCATAGGACTATCCTGTGTGAAAATCATAACATTCATTGTTATGGGGAGTATGGGATCTATTATGTGATCTTTAAAAAAGACCACCACTTTGCCAATCATTGGCATTTCGCAGTGACTCTTCATAATCGGTCAAATACGTGAAGTTTTCCGTGTTTGACAATCATTACCCATTGGCATCCAAGAAGTGTCCATCAGTGGAACAAGCTTACACAAATAACTTGCAAAGAAAAGTACACTTAGGGTTCATGCATGCTGTCACATTTGCACTTCTGAATCAAATTATGATCTTTTAATTTAAATCTGGTGCCATTTCATGATCTGCTTATATGTATCTCCCTCCACAAAATGCCAGACAAGTTTTGAGGTGTGGCCATAAAGCTTGTTTCATTGGGTTTAACAAAGAGGAATAACTTGGTAATTTACATTGTGGACCAGTCACATACCCAGCTGTACTGGCTGCACAAGTTTTATCATTTCGGTCCTCCACTGACTTCTATTGAAGTACATAATCAGAGACTACACGTTTTATTCCAAGCAAAAATCATTGTGTAATTTCCTGATGAGCTTGTTTTCACTTCTGGAGACTACACGCCAGAGTATGACACTGCACTGTAGTTAAGTGACATAGGTATTTCCAATGAGGGCAAAATAACATGAAATATGACTCAAAGAAATGACAGTTCATCTTTAATAGAGGAAACAAAACTTGCTGTAAAAGCTGAGACACTGGTTTTGGAGGCAACTGCATTTATATGAAATCTATGATGTAGAAGATAGTCATTACCTATGAGTAGGTTTTAAACATAACTCACAAGATCTCAACCCAGTGGGTATCCCACTTGCTAACCTTTGGAGAAAAATATGAGCTGAAAGAAAGCAGGACCCAAAAATGTTGCAGCTGATCCTGTTGACTTTCAGGTATTTCATTGATATGGCTGAATGTTGGCTATAACATTATGAAACTGAGGTGTGGAGAAGAACAGAGTATGGATGCACTCAGAAATACCACTGCCAAAGTATCTGAAGAACCACACACTGTGTCTTATGGAATAGAAAACTGCTGGAAAATATTAAAAGATTTTCATGGCTACAGTGAGGGAGGTTATGAAGCAAAATTATTGCAGGGAGCTGGCCAAGTGAGATGGCAGGAGAGCGATACACTGGCAGATTCTTAAGGGCAAACAGTGAGCTTTTCAGAATAGGAAATTTTTTCCTGTCTTTCTTACTCACCCAGCTTTGCTATCATTGTTTTCTTTCTCTGGTTTTCAGAGCTTTGTCTAACACAATGGAGTGGTATGAAACATTATCCACTACTATTCCAGGAGTTGGGGAAATATTTTCTAGCAGCAAATTGGAAACCATTGGAGCATTCATTTCCTTGTGATAATCATCTTCCTTTCAGGAACAAAACAGCAATAAACAGTTTGGAATGAAGCTGAGCTGGCATGAAGGACAATTATCCTGCCATTCTTTGCTATCAAAGCTTTCATTGTTATTTTGGCTGTGCTGTCTGTCCTACCTCTTGGCAATGTGACACACATTAACCCAAAAAGTCACACGATGGTGTCAAATGAAAACTTCTGACAGCATGCAAATAATGGCATCTCCAGGCCACTATATCATGTCTCCCAATTATAAACTTTAGATACAAAAACAATTTGTACCAGAAAAAGAGCTCATGAAGACATTTTCAAAGAGATGACTTATTTCCATAAACAGTTCTGAGAGTATAACAGGAGGCTAGTTTATTGTAGGGTACTCCTTGCAGTGATGATAGCCATACATGTCTGAGTATTGCAACCTGTTGTAATGTGTTCATCTTGGTAATCCATCTATCATAACTTCTTTTCTTGTCCAGTGTTTCCAGGAGAGTGTGACCTGGTAATGCTTAGTTGTTCTCATCTTCCTCCTTTCCAATCTGCAACACTATAGACTTACGAATATCTGTCCACAACTCACTATATATCTAAAATTGTACTCCTGCTGTTGCACTCCAGTTCGGAGCACTCGTGCACAAACAAATTTATGGCTGTCTCTGTGGATTGTAATTCCCCTTCCAACCTTCGATATCACTGAAGCTGGCAAACATGTTCCTGGACAACCTCTTTTGTGGCAGACCTCACCTAGAAATATCACACTGCTGCTAAAACATCACTAATATGATAACACTATTTCACAGCAACAGTTGACAAACACTATGCTTCACAACAACAACAAAGGAACACAGAAGCAGCTGTTGTTCACAGGACATGGTACTGTGTACTGACTGGATGACAGCAGGCTGCAGTATACTTGCCAGCCTATTCATGGTGTGGAAGGGAAACAGGCTTGTCATTGGTGTTAGCTGAGCAATGTCTTCATGTCCCCTCCAATGGCTTAACTATCAAGTTATAAGTTATTTTCAAAGAACAGTATTTCTAGTGTTTCTCCAAAAAGCCCACCACCCTGCCCCTTGTTTTCCTGTGTAGACCAAGCCTTTGCCCCTCCATGTTCCATACAGATACCGTCTATCATCATTCCCCTCCCTCTGCTGTTACTACATCTCCACAACGTCCACTTCCTGCTCCAAACCACCCACTCCCATTGTGGGTTGCAGCACTAGGAGCAAAAACACACACACACACACACACACACACACACACACACACACACACACACTCTCTCTCTCTCTCTCTCTCTCTCTCTCTCTCTCTGTGTGTGTGTGTGTGTGTGTGTGTGTGTGTGTGTGTGTGTGTGTGTGTGTGTGTGTGTGTGTGTGTTTTTCACTTCCAAGACACACATTTACACACATTTTTATATATTTGTCTCCATGGTCTCATCCTGTGTTTCTAGTTAATAATATAGTACTTTACGGTGTAGTAATATACACATCTGTTAGATTTACTTTTTTTAATAAACTGTTTGCAGGTCCTCGATAAATGCGAAAGGTTGCGTGATATGTCAAAAACCATATTGCCAGCTTTTAATCGTTTGAAGCAGTTGACTGGCTTGAATGTGTGTGTTATTTTTTTGAGCAATATTATTCCTGAAAAATTCCACTCAGCAAAAGGATACTTTGAAACAATTCCAGTACACTTCAAGCAGTATACTAAAGGTAGGAGTCTGTGAAATTGTCTTCGAATCTCATTAACGATAGTTTGAAGTAACTAAATTTGTTGTAGTAATAATCATAGTTGTAACATTATTACTGCACCCATCCATACCACATTTATTATCCCATTTTGCATAATTTAAAATAAGAATTTAACTTCCCATTATTACTCTCTCATTTTATATTCTTTTTGCCTCATTTTGTATCCTAGTAAATCTGGTTTCTAGACTGTTATTTATGACTGCATTTTTAACTTTTCAAGGGCTCATCTTTAAACAAAATCCCGTATCTCGTCTAAACTGAATCCTTCTCCTTATTAACAATTTCTCTGCTTATCAATGCAGCAGTCACTTTTTAAATACTGTTTATGTTACTCCTTTCTAATTTTTGGTTTCTCGTATCCCACAGTTCTGTCTTGCATCAATCCAAGCATGAATCCTTGCACATTCTACCTAGATCATTAAATTGACCTTCGCCCTTCTGAAAAAATTCAGTCTAACTTGTCCTAAAATCTTGTCTTGCACTTGATATCCTTCCCAGTGGACTTACTATTGAAATTCGCTTTCTGTGGCTGCCACACATACTCCACACAAACCTCCATGTTTTCCACCACTCTCTGTCTCCACTCTGGTCTTTCCATCCAAACCTTGACCATTATGAATGGCATCTGCTCATTTAGCAAAATTATTTTGCTCAGTGACAGTAATTTAATGCATCTCATTTCTGTGAATGACTGTTGCCCTTGGGAGATCACCGTTCATGCATCTCAATCAATACAAGAACAAAACAGGGTTAGCAGTCTCTGGGCTCAACATTAAATTTGACAATTGCTTGCTTTTGAATGCATGCCAGCACAACATTAGTTGAAGAGGAATCTACAGATGTGGTCAGTCATGAACACCTGGTTGAAGTATTCGAAAGGTAGCAAAGTAGTTCACTGAATTGTATGGTCAAATGTTGGAAGAATATAGAATAATAATGTGCATGTAAGGAATGTCATCCAAGATTGAACCATTCATGAAAATTGAAGTTTTATTCGAATTATGTGGTATGATATATATTTTTTTAAATAATTCAGTGCTAACTTTTGATAACATATATGCTAAACAACCATTGATATGTCAGTGAACGTAAACGAACACCATCCAGTTGATTATCAGATAATGCTAAGGATGAAAAAATCCATAATTGACAAGCAGAGGAGTAATTATCAGTTTAATGAACAGATGAGAGGAGGTTAACAATCTCTAGTAGCTGGAACAATATTATGAATAGCATCTGAGGCAGCTGTTTGCTCGCTTTATGTCTTATTCATGCCTGAGAGTACCTCTACTTCAGTAAGAACCAATTATTGTGGTCTAACAACCTTGTCAACGTCTTACAGCCCTCAGACTTTGCTTTGTTTGACCTACGCTGCCACCAATATCTCAAGAAGCTTTGTTTGCCTATGACAAAAGGCGATGCTCCTAAACTAGCACCTCCATATTTAGATTTTCTGTGATTTCTCTAAATCATTTAAGTGCCTGGATGGTTCCTTTGGAAAGGTCATGACTGGCTAACTTCCCCATCCAAGCTTGTGGGTTGATTCTAATGACCTTACCTTCAGTGGGATGCTTAACCTCTGTATTCTTTCCTTCAAAAAATCTTACTTCTGCAGAAGTCTGTTGCAGAAGACCTCACTTTTAGCTCCAAACCTATGTTTAATCATGCTGAGGTAATGAATAATGACTAACCTGCTTCCCATTGCTCACTTGATTGATTGGAAGCACCACACACACACACACACACACACACACACACACACACACATACATTTGCAAGTTTACTGAACGGTTGCCTTGTAAGACATTGTCTCCTCTCAGCGTCCTGTTAATAGTCACTAAGTGCTATGAGTAAATTTTAAATAATGTTTGCAGTACCATCTAATTAGATTTCAAAGTTTTATTTACATTTGTACATTTATTTTCCCAGTCCTTCTGACAATGATGATCGGCTTCTGCATAGCAAACTCATACTTGTAATAATACATGTCAGTATACTGACAAGAACTGTGATGAGTGTAAATTACACAAAAAAGAGGCAATAATACATTGTCCATATTCAATAAATACAGTTAAACCTTGCATAGCAAGCATAATTTGTTCCAGAATCTTACTCTTAGTGTGGAACACTTGTTAAGTGAAATAATTTATCCATATAAATTAATGGAAAATATGGTAATGTGTTCCATGGAGAAAAAGTACTAAAAGTTTTATCTTATCCATGCCATGTATTCAAAGAAAATTATACGTACAGTATTATGTACTTTATATATTTAAAAACAAAGATGATGTGACTTACCTTATGAAAGCGCTGGCAGGTCGATAGAAACAAAAACACACAAAATTCAAGCTTTCGCAACCAATGGTTGCTTCGTCAGGAAAGAGGGAAGGAGAGGGAAAGACGAAAGGATGTGGGCTTTAAGGGAGAGGGCAAGGAGTCACTCCAATCCCGGGATTTTGTGCCCACAAATCATCCACACCTCGATGTAGAGTGTAAACGTGTGCATGGAAAAATAGTACACTGTTTCTGCTGATAACCATGTATGAGCTTTTGGGTTGCTAGGCTACTTCAATCAATAGGATTTATATTGGTTTTTGAAAATGATCTTTCTATCCAAACTTACGTCCTCCACAGTGGCTCATCAAATATTCTACCCTTTCGCGATAATTAAGAATTTGCGTAAATTGTATTTTCGCGAGTTTAAAGCAAACTATCGGTGGCATGAAAGCAGTCTTGATACCGCGACACACTCGTGATGCTTACTAGCGTGTCACGAAATTGACCTGCATACATCTACAACCAATTTCAAGGTCATAATTCACCCTACACTATTGTGTGCAGTTGAACTCTGTCCAATCAATTATTTCTGGAATCGTAATCACTGATCCCAACACTGAACATCCATAAACGCACAATTAACACTTTTTTTTTCTTTTCTAAGAGTAAACGAGTGACGTCACGTCATCTACATAGTTATTAAAATATTAATCCAAATGATCTCAAACATTTATAGTCATTATATTTTAATGGTAGTCAGAAAAAAATATGATTTATTATCCGAAAGTAACACATAACAGATCACAAATCGCACGTAACTAAATGACAGCTTTGCATAGCATCGGGACTTAATCATGCAAAACTATATGAAGAAATTCCCCAAATCTCAATTTCTCCACACCAACTGACAGATACAAATAAGATATTCGAGACCTCATAGATCAATCCTGACCTGTAATGTTATACACAGACTGGAGTAATGGAGTGGTGTTGGGAGGCAGAAATTGGATTTTGATGCATTGAAATTCTTCAAGGGGGTGGTGTTGTAGACCTGGAGAATGCTCAGGAGTGTTGTCTGTAACAAGCAAGAAGTGGAGAGGCAGATTCATCTCAGACAAATATTTTTCACTGAAAGACCAAACACTTCTTGATCCAGTCACAAAAAAGATCATGTGTCACCCAAGCCGTGTTGTTGGACCTCCACCTCACATTTAACCTGCTCTTTTTGACTTTACCACTTGTTGACAGCTCATAGAGTTTCTGAATGGTAAGCAAGCAGTAGTTTAGTTTTAAAATCACCACTTGCATTGGCACAGAATAGCAGTACAAGACGGTCTTTCATTGGCTTGTGACCAGGTAATGCTTTCTCCCCTGCGTTTATAAAGGTACACTTCAGCATCTTTTTCCAAGATAGACCTGTCTGTCACTATTAAAAACCTGCTGCAGCATTTAACCCTTGGAATCTAATGAGGTTCTCTGCTGCCACTGTGTCAGAGTTGGCTGCTTCACCATGTCTCACAATGCTGTGGATGCCAGTTCTTCTCTTAAACTTCTTGAACCACCCAGGGCTTCCCTTAAACACTTCTTTGGCTGCTGGTGACCCAGGCGTCTTCTTAATGAGTTTGGCAAAAATCATTCCCGCCTTCTCACAAATGATGTTCTTGTTAATAGTGTTGCCTTGCAATTGCTTTTCACTTATCTATATAAGGAGCAACCTTTATACATCATCCAGAATATGAAACCGTTGGTGAGATACTCTTGTCACTCCCTTTGAGGCAACTATCTCATCAATCTTGTCCTTGTACCTGAGGATAGTGCAAAGAGTTGATTTTATGTGCATGCTAAATCAGCAACACTCGCACCACGTTATAGTTTTTCAGTGATTTTACATTACATTTGTAAGGTTACTTTCTTTGTTATGGTCATCTTCTTGTGGCTTTATCTTCAGGGACATTTCTGCAAAAGTTTTTAAAATCTGCACATCAAAAAACGCTGTGTGAACACAAGTTAAAAAGAGAAAAAAAAAGTATGATCACAATGTGCGCTAAGATGGTAGCAGAAAGAGTGCTAAACCCAGACTACAGTACGTACTAAAGACATTGTCCGTATGCTGCTGCTGACAATGAAAGTTGTCCATATTCTTGAAAGTTTCCATCGAAGCACACAAACATCTGGTGATGTCGCACTAAATCACCACCACTCATTATTTGAAACATCGCTCGTTAAGAGAGTAATTTGTTTTATAATTTGTTTTGTTTGTTACGCGAATTGAACGTTATGGGAGCTGCTCATTAAGTGAGGTTCCCCTGTATCCAGTTAAAACTTTACATGAGTGAGTGTCCGTTACATTTACCTAGTGAATACTAATGATCAGTTACATTCATTTGACTACCGTATTTACTCGAATCCAAGCCGCACTTTTTTTCCGGTTTTTGTAATCCAAAAAACCGCCTGCGGCTTAGAATCGAGTGCAAAGCAAGCGGAATTTCTGAAAAATGTTGGTAGGTGCCACAACAACTAACTTCTGCTGTCGAATATATGTAGCGCTATACAGGTATGCTTTGTAGGCACAAAGATAAATACTGGCGCCAAATCCTCTGTGTCAGTAAACAAATTAAAAAAAAAAGAAAGGTGGAAGATGAGCTTTTTCTTCTCCGCCCAGAGTTTCGACCACTGCATTTTCATACATTATCCAACGAAGTAAATACAAATTCCGTATTGTTCATCTTCGAACGTAGCAGAATTTCAATGTATTACAAAAATCCGACTAGCAAGACTGTTTAGGATGTTTGTCAATATGGCCAACTCTAAGTTCTGAATTTTTTCCTGCCTGTGAGAATAATACAAATATAAACATTTTGCCATGTATTCTTTCGCGTTTGCTGCTATCTCATTTAAATCCTGTCTGCCTAATAAACTACGAAACTAGAGTGAGACAACAGCAAACGCGGAAGAATATATGTATAGTGTCATGTTTATATTTGTATTATTCTTATGCCCATTAGTGATACAGTCAGAAATGAAGCACGGCAACTGACTAGATTTTTAAATCTAAGATGACTCTAATTTCTGTGCAGAATTTGATGTACTAAAGAAGCGGCCGCAAAGATTTTCAAACGGAGAAAAATTTTCGCCTAACTCTCGTTCAGAACATGTTCTATCATACGCAGTCTATTATTTGGTTCTTGTTGATCATTATCAAAGAAAGCAGCAGTGTAAGTAACAACAAATAGCTGTCTCTTGCCATTGTTTTGTTAATGAGACGATTCCTTCCTTCCTCTCTCTCTCTCTCTCTCTCTCTCTCTCTCTTTTTTTTTTTTTTATTTATTAAAAAGCGGCGGTAGCGCGCCAAAAGCAAGCCGTGCCGCGAGCGGCGACAGGCCGTAAACACGTATTATCAGAATGCGACAAACAATGCATGAAACAGTACAGTAATGCATTTTCAGCTTAGAGCGACGTGAACACCTATAACAAAGAAAACAGCACTTATCAGATCAAAGCAAAATAAGCAATCGATTAAACCAGACAGAGGACGTGAAAAAGGAAGGGTACTCGTATAAATACGGACGGAGCACCTGACGCATAGCAATGGCTACCTGGTAAAGCTTAACTGCTAAGCTTACGACTCGAACCAAACTACTGTCGCTGTATCGTCATTCGTTCGACGTAAATTGTCTCTCATATTACAATGGACCAACTTTGTTACGATATGGAGGTGCGGCCTAAAACTTTTCTCTCCCCTTGAATTTCGAGTCGCAAATTTCAGGTGCGGCTTAGATTCGGGAAATTTTTTTTTCCTTTATTTCGAGTCTCATTTTTCAGGTGCGGCTTAGATTTGAGTGCAGCTTAGATTCGAGTAAATACGGTATACCCTACCTAATGATCAGTTACATTAAACTGTACTCTTCTGAAACTTACTGCAAAGTGTTTAAAATCACAGTTCTTTTATGAGTATGTGATTGGTAAACATGGGACCTCCAGCCCATGCAGTAGTACTTTCTTTTCTATACCATAAGTCCAACACATCAGCTATCCTCGCCCCAGGGTCTGACAACTCCTTCGTTGGTACATATGTAACAAGCATAGGGCCCTGAGCAAGCCATTGCAGTTCATCTCTTTTTTTCCCTTGGTCCAGTCCTTTTCTCTGACTGCACCTTCTGTCTCACTTGGTATGTAGGACAGCTTCCGTGTTGATAACTTGGCTTTTGTCAAGGACACTAAGGTAACTTAAACTTAAAAAAAATATATATTTCCAACATTTTTTCGTCTAATGTGTTTTGAACCGAGAACTGACTTTGACCTCAACTTTTTTCAAATTTTTGCATTAATATGGACTGTAAGGGAAAAATTGCCCATTGTGTTACACTTTACACCCACTGTGTATTTTGTATCCCGCCTGGTAGGCAGCACGTGGGTCCGCTCCTGTAAACTGAAGGGTAGGCCAAATGTAGGAAGCGAGTAGGAGCAGGAAAAGGTGAAATGCTTTGGTACTGTGTATAGGTTATAACTCTTTTACTGGTGTATGAACATATACAACTGATAATAGTTAACTTTGGCTGAGATAAGCATGTAGGTGCGAAGCCGTACAGCAATCAACGCTAACAGCCACAAGTAGTTGGACAAACTATCATTGAAGTAACAAAGTCTGTAATAGCTAGCCCCCCTATGAAGTAGAAGCTAAGTTGCTTGGTCGTCAGCTTGGAATGAAATGGACTGAATCCAGAGCGGCGCTCGTAGAGCGGCACAGCGCCGGGTAGAGGGCGCTGTTATCAGTGTCGTGCCAACCTCCGAACTTGCACCTTCGCCGTGGCATTGTAGCTATCGATACCACAGTGTAATTCTGTATTAAGCACCTCTTGTGTTAGGGGTTGAATTCAGTGCCCATAACCTAACTTGATAACCATTCTAGTTTGAGGGATCATGAGATATCCAAACAGTCTCCGAAGGCCTCCCTTTCATGGTCCACCTGTGGGAGAAAAGTCAGCTCACTAGAAATATTGAGAAATACTGCCCTCAGTACCTAGTAGGTACCTGAACTGATGGAAAGTCCTTTTTGAGTACACATTTATTGTTCCTCATTCAACATATCAAAGAAAAATTCATGGCAGTATCATCGTTCAGCAAAATGACATGTGGATGTATCCTCCTTAAAACAGTGGCACCTACTCAGTCACAGGCATTGCTTTCCTCTGAGGAACTCATTGACATACCTGTCACGATAATAGTCTCAACGTAATCCAAGCTGCTATTTTTCATCGAGGTCTCATGTTAAAGATAGAGGAAGAATGTGCAAATTTGGAAAAAATTATGTAGCCATTTTGTTCTCCATACCACGAGAATCAAAGAATAATAGTGTGGGTACTAGAACCTTTATTTTGGCTGCTGTGGGGGTGTATTATATGAAAAGCTCAAAGTAATGATTTACCACTGTGATTTAAAGCCGTACTTTCCACCCCCACATGCAGTGACTTACATGTAAACATTTAGGGCCCAAGTTCACACTCTGAACCGCTACCTCCATACGCGAGACTGGGGATACCCCTGGCACATGAACACTCCGTGTATTCATGAGAGGCAGTATGTATCAACTGCAGTAAGCAATATTTTGCCCCTTCTTCAAACTAGACCATGTTAAAAAAGGAAAAAAAAAATACGGAAATACAAAACCCTTCACTTCCTCTTGCATTCTCAGGCAGAAAAGAAATGTGAACACCTACATCCAGTTAAAATGACCACAAACTTTGCAAATATGGTAACTAAGCACCTGTTTGTAACAAAGAAGACATTTTCTGCTTTTCCCTCAATGTTAAGCTGTGTGGCTACCAGAATTCATCTGTATGTTGGGTGACAGGAACCCTTTTCCCTCTGTTCTCGCAACAACAAACTTCAGGGTCTTTGGTTCCTCACTCCCTGCTGGGAAAGGGTCCTACTCATCTGGCACGGCCCCCACCCCAATGCCCCAGTGGAGAGTTACCGTCCTCTGGATATTCTCAGCAGAATAATGCTGCCTGCGGCCCAATGTCAGCTAGTAGCTACACGAGCTAAGGGCTGCGGGACAGCTTGTTCATTATTCCTTCCTGATAAACAACTAAATAACCCTCAATTAGGGCTAGAACTCCTTAAGAAGCAGAGTGGATAAGAAAAATCCAAATGTGGAGATGGGCCTGGTGGTATCAGCTGCAGTGAACCCTTCACCCCTCTCCACCCACATCAATCACCACCACCAGTATTGAAATTTTGCACATTGATGTTCCTGTTCAACAGAGCAAGAGGTGGTGCAGGCAGAAGCTGAAACATGACCTTTATTCTTGCCTCCTTCCCACCACCCTCAGGCATCCCTACAGTCATCATTCAGTGGAGCTGTAATGTTTATTTTCACCACATATTGTAACTTGGATACCTACCTTTTGTCCAGCAATATGTATAGCCTTTCAGTAAACTAGATTCACTGAAACATGTCATGCATCACTATGCTTATTTCGAAAATGGTTAGTGCTGAAACGCCGGCCACTGTGGCCGAGCAGTTCAAGGCGCTTCGGTCCGGAACTGTGCTGCTACTATGGTCACAGGTTCGAATCCTGCCTCGGGCATGGATGTGTGTGATGTCCTTAGGTTAGTTAGGTTTAAGTAGTTCTAAGTCTAGAGGACTGATGACCTCAGATGTTAAGTCCCATAGTGCTTAGAGCCATTTGAACCATTTAGTGCTGAAACACCATAAGGTAGTGTCTGTACATTTGTGTTTGCAGGCATTTTTAGTAAATACAGCACTGGATATTGTGGCTGTTTGCATACGGACAGTTGTTTATTATAGTTGTTGTAATGCCTGCTTCCCACCAGAGAGCCAGCTGACACATCGGAAGATAATTGAAGTGAAATGTCAGATACCTCTACCTTTTCTTCTGCTGGTCAATTTCAATGCCCACAGAACATTGTGAGGCAATAATGGAGCATCAACCAAGATACTCTAATGGAACTAGTATTCACACACATTCATTTAAATTTACTGAAAAGTGGGACACCTACTAATTTCAGTGTGGCACACAGAATGTATACAACCATCAATCTCTCAATGTGTAGTGCCGGGCTTCTCTCCTCAATTCAGTGAACAGTCCACAACAACGTTTGCAAGTGAGATTGTTTCTTAACTGTCACAAATCTCCCACAATGTTATCCATGAAGCACCCTCGATTTTGTGCCCTCAAAAAGCCGATTGATATGCTTTCATTGCTGCTCTACTATCCAGTGCTACTCTACAAGGGAATGTTGATGATTTTCTGCAGAACACAACCACTTCAGTACAAAAAGCAGCAGAGTCCCCTTTCTTTGGGAATGCTCACTGGAAACCAGTCCCATGGCGGACACAGGAAATCACTAAGGCAAATAAATATTTCAGGTGGGTACTCCAGTGACAAAGTGTAACCCATCAGTGGAGATCTTAATTCCTTTGAAAGGTTCCATATCTAGGTACTCAACCTTTATAAAACATGAGGAGAAAGAGAACTGGTAAAGATACGTTGCTACCACCCGGTCTCAGGTTTCTTCACAGGAATGAGCCAAGCTGCAGTTCATCTACACTCTCCAGCTAGCAACCCATATTTCCAGTTCCCACTTTGATGGCAATATTCTTTCTGACCCTACTGCTATTGCAGAACACTGCAGCACACTTCGCTTGAGCCTCTGCATCCAACTACTACTGTTTGACCTTCTGTTCACTGACCACCCACAGGAGCCACACCTATTTTGTGGATATGTGTGTGGCGTACAAAGAGCCCTGAACTATTGCAGCCTTTCTTCTCTCCTGGGCGGCATTCCCTTCCCCATATCCACCCCCTTCCTGTCCTAGCTACTCTCCCCCCTGCCGCCTCCTTTCTCCCTCAGTATTTCCCTTTATGACAACCCAGCTATTTCCTCAGTTCCACTGTTCATTATTGGCCTTGTGTCTCATGTTACCATTCCCCCCCCCCCCCCCTGCCCCCCCTCCATTTTCTTTCTGGTCACCTTTAGGGTTTTATCTCCCTTTCTAAATTCTGTTTCTGTTGTGCGAGCCATCTGGGGAAGACCTCCCTTTCCAGTATCTCTGGCATGGGTTCCTCTACCCTTCTCCTTCCCCTCTTCCTTCCCTGCCGTAGGTACCTCCCCTCCCCACCCCACCCCCACTAGATCACCAGCATGTGTAGCAGGTCTTTCATGTACCCATTTGGCTGAGTCCCCTGATAACACAGGGATCACACTTCTGGTACCTGAGCTGTCACCACCCAGGAGTGAGTGCCCAGCTTTTTGGGGCATCTGAACTCCGAGCAACGACTGCTGTGCCAAGTGGCCCTAGCTGCGGCTGGGTAGTGCCCACGACGTGAGCCCCTGACCAGAGTGGGTGGTACTATGAGAGACGCCCTGCACATGAAGCATGCTGAGCTTCATACGTCTGACCACTCTTCCGCAGCCATCTCTTCACACAGGAACATATTTCTCAGTGGTCCTACTTTGCTTTTTCGGCCTTCCCCTCCTGGCCACCCCCTGGGAGGAGGGCCAGACCTACCACCTTGGGGTGAAACCCTTTTCCCATTGCTTCCTTTGTTCCAGGACAGACAGGGAGACTTTCACTCTGCCAAATGGCTCTTTTTCCTGCATGAGCTGCAACCTTCCCAAATTGCTGATTGGTCCCTCTGTCAGGTGTTCGGGAGGTGTGACCTGAGGTGTGAACAATCACCTAAGGTGGGTGCACCACCTTGTGAAGGGAGCCCCCAGTTGGAAGGAGCGCGCCTTCAGAGGCGCTGGCAATCCTGGTGAATTTTCTTGCAATGAGGATATGACCTTCACAACCAACATCTGCAAAACGTAAGTGTGAACATAATGAGGTCAATGATTCAAAGACCCTTCCCGCTGCACAACGGTTCCTCTTGGTCTCACGTACTAAAGACAGTCAGTCCTTTGCCACAGTAAATCCGTTTATTATTCAGAAAGGTGTTGATGCAATTGCCGGCCCTGTGACATCCTGCTCTCGTTTACGGAATGGTGCTTTGCTTTTGGAAACTACTTCTGATTCTCAAGCACAACAACTGCTTGCTGCCTCGCTTTTCCACGGCTACCCTGTTCGTGTTGAGGCCCACAGAACTTTGAATTCTTCCCGTGGTGTAATTTACACCAGGCTGCTCAATGGTCTAACTGAGCCCGAAATACAATCTTACCTCTCTGATCCGGGTGTCATTGCTGACCATTGTGTAATGAAAAAGGTAGATTCCTCCTTAGTGCCCACCAGCACTCTTTTCCTCACCTTTGATAGATTGGTGCTGCCATGCAATATCAAAGCAGGTTATGAAATTATCACAGTCCGGCCGTACATTCCGAACCCAATGTGCTGCTATTAGTGTCATCGTTTCAACCACTCTAGAATGTCTTTTCAATGCCCAGCCAAATGTGTAACCTGTACTAGGGATGCACACGAGGGCAATAGACTGCCTCCTACTCCCTGCTGTTTCAGCTGCAATGGCGGCCATGCAGCCACCTCTCGGGATTGTCCCATGCATCTTGATGAGTGGGCTGCCCAAGAGATTCGGGTCAAGGAAAGAGTGCCTTACCCAGTCGCTCGCAAGTTACTGGCTAGTCACAGACCCTGTGTTCTCCCACCTGGCACCTATAGTTCTTTAGTTCTGTTCCTGTTACTCCTCACTCCATGAAGGACATGGCAACGCAGACATGCAACCTCAAATTCAGCTCTGAGGTTGAGGTTGTGAAATCACCCAGTCTCAAGTTAGCATTGCAATCCCCCAGTCCAGCTGTGCAACAAACAGTCAAACCTCGCCTCAAGGGGCAAAATCACCAGCTACACAACTGGTGGGCCGGAAAGGCTTCCTCTGTCCCTCCAGCCAAACAACACCCGAGTCGTCCTCTTACCGGAAAGGCTCAATGAAGTCCACCAAAGGCAAATGGTCTTCACCTTTGCCAACTCGAAGATCCTCTGCGACAGTGTCGCCATGTGGTACCTTAGCCCGGTCGGCCTCCATATCGCTTGTGTGCACCACCAACCAATTTCAGCGTTGGACTCCACGGACTGACCACACAAGCAAGTCGGTGCTATTGTGGACCCCATGGAGCAGGATCCTCCTGCTTCTGTGCCCTGTAGCAGCGACTCTTCACTGGTTGTCACTCGGCAGCTGCCAAGGTGACACCCCTACATCTCTTTTCATCATGACTTTCCTCCAATGGAACTTCCACAGCATTTGGTCAAACAAAGAGGATTTACGGTTGCTTTTAGCATTACAGCATCCCCTTGTACTCTGCCTTCAGGAAACGAAATTGTACCTTCATGACTGCTTTGGGCTTTCACATTACTTACCGATTCGTTTTGACCTTCCCTCTGAGGTCGGTATTCCATCTCATGGGGGCGTCATGCTGTTCATACGGGATGACATTCATAGTCAACCCATCTCGCTGACTACCCTTCTTGAAGCTGTTACAGTTTGCCTTTTCCTTCTCCACCTGACTTTTTCCCCTCTGTACCATTTGTGTCCCTCCATCATCTGATGTCACCAGGGTAGACTTCCTTCAGCTTATTGGGCAGCTACCTCCCCCATTTTTGCTACTCGGTGATTTTAATGTGCTTCATCCCCTTTGGGGTTCTCCCAGGACATGTCAGAGAGGTGCCCTCTTGGCTGACCTTCTTAACCAGCTTAACTTCTTCTGCCTCAACACTGGAGCATCCACTTTCCTTTTCTGAATCCTCGCACACCCATTCCTATTTGGACCTACCCTTTCGCACTGCCCAGCTTGCCCATCGTCTTGAGCGGTCCGTTCTTTCTGATACCTACTCGAGTGACCATTTCCCATGTGCTATCCGTTTTCTGATTCCTACCCCGGCCGCGTTCATCCCCAAATGAGTGTTTACTAAGGCTGACTGGCATCTTTACTCCTCTCTGGCGACCTTTGACGAACAAGATTTCCCCAGTTGTGATGACCAAGTGGAATATCTCAAACATTATCCTTACTGCTGCAGAACGTTCCATTCCTCACACTTCCTCTTTACCACGTCGTGTCCCAGTCCCTTGATGTCTGCGGCATGCCGCACAGCAATTCACGCATGGAAACGTCCTCATTTTTAACCATCATCCGACGATGGCAAACTGCATTCATTATAAACAAATGCGTGCAAAGTATAGTCGCGGTCTTCTAGATAGCAAAAAAGCTAGCTGGATTTCATTCACTAGTTCTTTCAACAGTTCCATCCCTTCCTCTGTTGCGTGGGCCAACCTCCGATGGCTCTCTGGGACTGAGATCCATTCCCTAATCCCCTCAGGGGGCTCAGCATTTAGTTGCTGGGTACGGGCTTGGCGACCCCGGTATCCTTGAGCTGGGGACTGGGAAGTGCCACCAGTCCTCAGTACCATAAGCTCTGAGCGTGCTTCAACGACCACCGTAAGGCGCGACGGTGAAACATTGTACGGTACAGAGCCCAGGGATCTTGGCTTAACTGCCTGGGACGTGAGGGTGGTATAAACATCTATTAAAAAAACCTCAATCTCAAGGTGTGCTGCGCGCCGAGGAGACGCGTGGCTGTTGAGGTAGAACAGTTGCTAGCGGGCGACCCCTGGGGAACCTGCCGCCCTCCGGTTGTATTAGGCTTACCCAGGTAAGTGGGGCTGTGTCTGGCTGGACATTCCTTCCCCGAGCTGCTCGTGGGACCACCATGAAACGAAATACAAATAGTGCGCAAGCATGAGTCTCTAAGACAGGAAAGTTCAATGCTTTAAAGTATGACCTCCAATCGTTCCCTTCCCTGTCCACGCCAGGGGAGGAACAGCAGTCTAAATTACCTGGTGAGACATAGTCTTCTCGATTTCTGGTTTGCAGCCGAACAGATGGGGACTCATTTCTGACCACAAAGCCTGTTTCTTGTGGAAAATTTAGAGGACAAGTTTGGAGAAGTTGAGGGCATGTCTAAAATGAGGTCTGGAGCAGTTCTCATCCAGACAGCATCCCCAGCACAGTCACGGGCATTGCTTGCTTGTGACAAGCTCGGTGATGTTGCAGTCTCCATTACACCTCATAAGAGCCTCAATATGGTTCAGGGACTTATTTTTCATCGTGACCTGTTGTTGCAGTCTGACGACAAGCTCTGTGCAAATCTGGAACGTCGCGGTGTCCACTTTGTACGACGTGTCTTCAGGGCACCTAAAGATAGTAGGGTCGCCACCGGCGCCTTCATCTTGGCTTTCAAGGGAGACACCCTGCCCGAGAAGGTCGAGGTGATGATTTATCGATGTGTTGTTAAGCCTTACGTTCCTCCTCCAATGCGCTGCTTTAAGTGCTGGAGGTTTGGGCATATGTCATCGTGATGTGATGCCAACCCTACCTGTTGGGATTGTGGACGTGTCTCCCACCCCAACGTCCCGTATTCGCCGCCCCCTGTTTGTGTCAACTGCAGACAGAAACATTGACCTTGCTCGTCACACTGCGCGGCTTATCAAAAAGAACAGATTATGGAGTATGAGACCTTGGACAGGCTCACTTACACAGAGGCTAAACGCAAGTACGACCCACTTCACCCTGTGCGCATTTCATCGACATTTGCTGCCGCAGCTTCGATGTTGCCATCCCTGGCAATGAGCCCCCAAGCTCAGCTGCTTTTTTTGGGCCCTCCAGCCCGGCCGTCTATTCCTGCCCCCCCAGGTAGTTGGGGGAACAGCCTCCTCTGTTGCTCCCCTGTTATCAACATTGGGAGTAACAACCTCTCCTTCTTTGCGGACTTCAGTCCCCACCTCTGAGCCGAAGAAGTGCCCGCCTCCTCTGGCTCCCCTCACACAGAAGTGATCGCTTGGTGCCCTCCCTTCCACGGCTACTGCCCCTCCAGATGTCAGCTAGTGGCTGAAAAAACCACCACCTGAGGGCCGTAGGGCTTCCAGGTCTTCCTCGGTCCAGGAGACTGGGTCGGAAAAGCCCACCCAGCCTGATAAACCAAAGGACAAACGGGACCCTACCAAAAAGAAGAAAAAGCAAAAGGAAAAGGGCATAGAGACAGAAAAGGAGTTCACTGCAGCACCTCAAGATGATTTGGAGCATCTAGCATCCACTCAGGAGTTAGATGTTGCTCGACCCGCAGCTCCTACAGAAGTTGATCAGGCTACTTCGCAATCGGTGGCAGCGAGGGCTTCTAAGGCACAACCTACCCCCCCCCCCTGCCCCCCCCCTTCCCCCATGATTCTTTCATGTCTTCACAGTAGGATACCATTATCCTTCAATGGAATTGCCATGGTTTTTTCCACCACCTTGCTGGGTTGAAACAGCTTTTGTGTCGTTTTCCTGCCACTTGTCTGGCCCTACAGGAAACCTGGTTTCCTGTTCGGCGGACCCCCTCCCTCCGTGCCTACCGGGGTTACTATAAGAACTGCATAGAATACGACAGGGTGTCTGGCGGTGTCTGTGTTTATGTTCTTGCCACTGTTCCTAGTGCCCCAGTGCTACTTCACACGGCTCTCGAGGCTGTGGCTGTTCGAATCGGGGCAGGAATGGAGCTTACCGTCTGTTCCCTCTACCTTCCCCTGGATGAGGTTGTCCCTCTTGCCGACCTAGCTGTCTTGTTTGCCCAGTTCCCCCCACCATTCCTCCTTTTGGGGGACTTTAATGCCCACCACCCTTTATGGGGTGGGGCCCAGATGTCAGGCCAGGGTAGGAACATTGAGGCTCTCTTGACACAGCAGGACATTTGCCTCCTTAACACTGGTCCTCCCACATATTTTAGCTTGACTCATGGCACATACTCGGCCATTGACCTCTCTCTTAGAAGCCCAGGTCTTCTTCCATACCTCAGTTGGAGGGTCCACAACGACTTCTGTGGTAGCGACCACTTTCCTATCCTGGTTTCTCTTCTTCAATCCCAGCCCCCTGACCAGCTGCCATGATTGTCTCTTTGTGGAGCTGATTGGGAAGCCTACACCTCAGCTACTATGGCTATTGCTCCACTTCCTGGTGACATTGATTTGGCAGTGGACGAGGTCACTATGGCCATTGTTTCTGTCGCCGAGGCAACTGTCCCTTGTTCTTCAAGTACCCTAAGGCGTAAGTCAGTCCCTTGGTGAACACCAGAGGTTGCAGAAGCTATCGGGGACCGCCGGCGAGCCCTGCAACGACACCGGCGTCATCCTTTCCTTGAGAATCTGGTTGCCTTTAAACGGCTGCAGGCCTGTGCTTGGCGGTTAATCCAGTGGAGCAAACAGGACTGCTGGGAACGAAATGCTGCCACCATAGGTTCTCGCACCTCCCCGTCTCAGGCGTGTTCACGGGTTCGGCGTATTTTTGGCTTTCACCCTCATGCATCTGACCCTTGACTTTCTCTTCGGGGTACACTGTGTACTGACCCAATCGCCATTGCCGAACATCTGGCAGAGTACTTCGCTCGTATTTCTGCAACAGAAGACTAAGCGCAGAATTCCGCTCCATTAAAGAGCAGGCTGAGCGTACACAGTTGTCGTTTCGCACGCACCGTTGGGAATGATACAACGCCCTGTTGAGTGAATGGGAGTTCCAAAGTGCCCTTACAGCTTGCCCCGATACCTCTCCAGGTCCAGACCGAATTCACAACCAGTTTCTTCGCCATCTCTTGGAGTACTGTCAGGGTGAATTACTCGCCCTGTTTAATCGCATCTGGACGGAGGGCGTTTTCCCAACTCGTTGGCAGGATAGCGTTACCATCCCGGTGCTCAAACCTGATGCAGATCCGCTGGTGGTTGATAGCTATTGCCCTATCAGCCTTACCAATGTTATGTGCAAACTCCTGGAACGGATGGTGAGTCGGCGGCTCATGTGGATCCTCGAAGCTCGGCGCCTCCTAGCCCAGCAACAGGGGTCTTCCGTCAGGGCTGCTCAGCGATCAACAATTTAGTCTCGCTAGAGTCGGCTATTCGTACAGCTTTTACTCGGCGAGAACATCTAGTTGCTGTTTTCTTTGATCTTCGGAAGGCGTACGATACCACCTGGTGCCATCATATCCTTGATACGCTGCATGAATGGGGCTTACGGGGTCCACTTCTGATTTTTCTACAGAATTTCCTCTCCAATCGCTCCTTTCAGGTTAGAGTTGGCACATATTTTAGCTCTGCTCATATTCAGGAGAACGGTGTCCGCAGGGCTTAGTTCTCGGTGTTCCCCTCTTTCTGGTGGCGATTAATGGTCTTGCAGCTGCGGTGGGCTCATCGGTCTGTTCCTCTCTAGATGCCGATGACTTTTGTCTTTATTACAGTTCCCCAAGCATCAGTGTCACTCAATGACGGCTGCAGGGAGCTATCCATAAGGCACATTTTTGGGCATCCAACCATGGTTTTCAGTTCTCAGCCTCTAAGACCCGAGTGATGCATTTCTGTCATCGTCAAACGGTCCACCTCCATCCAGAACTCTACCTTGCCATTGAACTCCTTTGTATTGAGGACACACAATCACACAGTTCTGGTTGGAGAGATTATGCCGAAAAGCAAAATATTGACGCACAAAAGAATTCTGAATGTGTGTTACTGAATGAGACCAAGCAGTATGTATGTAGTGCAACAAAAGGTTCACGTCAGGATCTGCTCCTGTGGCCTGTGCAATTTTCCCTTATTGCAATGGAAAAGTCTGTAGAAGTTCAGTGTCTTGCACATTGATCTGACAACAAGATGTGACATAGCATCGATTTCAGAATCAGGACTGACTGGAACACGCGAAAGGGCATCAACATTGCATGCTTAGATGTGGGCTGGTGCAATATTTCATACTGATACTGCGACAGTAACAAAGCCCAGTGTTTCAGGTTCTGAGCCGTTCATGGCAGAAAAGGTTTGGACTGATGAAACAAATACTGTAGTGGCTTCTAGTATGTCACTAGGTAAAACTTAATCACACCATACATAATAACAAGTGTTTCCTTCTCGACTTGGGAATAGTTACATTAATGGTCAATAACTTGGTAACAAAAGCAACTGGCATGTCCTGTAAACCAGATCTGTGCTAGAGAACAGCTCTGATTAGGCGTGAAGTAGTGTTCACTGCCAAAACCAAATACTTTGTGGGATTGAAATGAACAAGGCATTTTTAAGTTTCTGGAATTCATCCTGACACTCTTTGGTCCAAACAAAAGGCACATTCTTTGTCTGCAAATGATGCAACGGAGCAGCAACCCGAGCTATGTTAGTTATAAACCAGATATAATATTTCAACTTCCAGAGAACTGACTGTTGTTTCTTCATGTTCTGTGGGGCAGGGAAGACCCAGATGTGAGTGAAGGTGATGAACACCTTGGCTATTAATAACATGGCCTAAGTAATGAATTTCAGTCTGAAAAAGACACACTATCCAGGCAACACTTCAAACCTGCAGCTGAAATTACTTGAAAAAGCATACGAAGGTTACTGATATGTTCCTCTGATGTATGTTGTGACACCACAGTATTTTTTGGTCATCAGTCTACTGACTGGTTTGATGCGGCCCGCCACGAATTCCTTTCCTGTGCTAACCTCTTCATCTCAGAGTAGCACTTGCAACCTACGTCCTCAATTATTTGCTTGACGTATTCCAATCTCTTTCTTCCTCTACAGTTTTTGCCCTCTACAGCTCCCTCTAGTACCATGGAAGTCATTCCCTCATGTCTTAGCAGATGTCCTATCATCCTGTCCCTTCTCCTTATCAGTGTTTTCCACATATTCCTTTCCTCTCCGATTCTGCGTAGAACCTCCTCATTCCTTACCTTATCAGTCCACGTAATTTTCAACGTTCGTCTATAGCACCACATCTCAAATGCTTCGATTCTCTTCTGTTCCGGTTTTCCCACAGTCCATGTTTCACTACCATACAATGCTGTACTCCAGACGTACATCCTCAGAAATTTCTTCCTCAAATTAAGGCCGGTATTTGATATTAGTAGACTCATCTTGGCCAGAAATGCCTTTTTTGCCATAGCGAGTCTGCTTTTGATGTCCTCCTTGCTCCGTCCGTCATTGGTTATTTTACTGCCTAGGTAGCAGAATTCCTTAACTTCATTGACTTCGTGACCATCAATGCTGATGTTAAGTTTCTCACTGTCCTCATTTCTACTACTTCTCATTACCTTCGTCTTTCTCCGATTTACACCACAGTATAGTCAAAGTAATTGGAACAGAATGAAACTTATGCAGTAAGCTGTTCTAACTAGTGTTGAAATATGACAGGCTTGGAAGTGCTGCCAAAGAGTAAGCGCAAAAATTTGAACAACTCTAAATGTGTGTTGACCACAAACACTTTGACACTCTTCATGTAGCAGAATTTGCAAATACACATAGCATATGGCAAGTTTTGAAAAATAACGGCCTTCACCAAGCTTGTCCATAAATTCCTCAGGATGAGGCAATGAATAAGTATCAATTATAGTTTGTGGATTCACAGTGGATTTAAAGTCAATACAAAGACGAAATCTTGCAGAAGGCTTTGATAAGATTACTAAGGGAGAAGCCCATTGACTAGCCTGGATAGGAGCAATAACATCACTGTCTCACCAGTCTTTAAGTTAACTTGAAACTTTGTCTCTAAGTGCATGAGGGATGGGATGTGCCTGAAAACGCTTAGATTATACATTGTCCTTCATTGTAATATGCACCACAAAATTATTTTCTTTGCCAAGTCCTTCAGAAAATAAACCAGGAAACTCTGCAGTCAGTTGGGTAACATTCTCGTTTGGCTTGAGAGCAGAAACAGAAAGTACATTGTCCTGAATATGAAGACCAAACAAAACAAATGAATCCAACCCAAAAATATTATCAACCTTGCAATTGCTAAATTATAAATGTCACTTTTCTGGTGTAAAACTGGAATGTTGCAGGCAAACTACATGTGCCAAGCACAGGAATATCCTGACAGTTACTAGCAGTAAGTTGTATGCAAGATTTCATAAATTGTGGCGAGCTCAACCATTCATACAAGTGGCACGATTAAGGAGTGTAACAGAAGCACCACTATCTAACTGATGTCACACACAGCATTGACAATGACTAAGTTCACAAACAGTTTGACTTTAATTGCACAGCACTTGGGCAGGGTGAAGGCACATCCTGAATTTGGTCATTACCAGTACCAGAAGCTAGTTTAGAGAAAACTGTATTCACTGAGTGAAAAGGCCCTCCCCACTTAAGAGAGGGAATGTGGGCAGAGTTGTTTTTCTGTTGCAAGCACATAGACTGTAGATGACCTGGCTTCCCATAAGCAAGATTTGGAAATTTGTGGTTAGTTCCTATGGGACCAAATTGCTGAGGTCATCGGTCCCTAGGCTTAAACACTACTTAATCTAACTTAAGCTAAGGACAATACACACACCCATGCCCGAGGGAGGACTCGAACCTCCGGCTGGGGAACCGCGCGAAGCATGGCAAGGTGCCCTAGACCGCGCAGCTACCCCGCGCAGCATAAGCAAAACAAGTCGCATACTGCAAAGGGCACTTTTGTTGTTTATGTGTGGAAGAGTAGTGCGGATGTGAGTTCATAGCAAACACACATGTTGACACTTGTTAACTCTGTCCACAATGTGGTGGCCTGTTTGCATGTGGTGGTCGGTCACAAGGCTGTACCCGATTGTAACTTTGCATTACACCGCAAATGGGAGCTACCTCAAAGTTTTCCATGGCACTATCACACAAGTCCTAATGTTCAATAATTTGTGACACTTGTTTCAAAGTATAATCAGAATGTTTGAGAATTTGTTTACAAATTCTACTTTCTGACATACTGTACACAATTGCATCATGAATCATTATGTCACTATAGCATCATCCACAGCTACATTGTAAATGACTGTCATGTCAAACGTTGAAGTTCAGTGACCCACTGACAGTAAGTCTGTTCTGGCTTTTTCCACAATCAAAAGAACTTGTAATGAGCTACAGCAACCTATACCTGATCCTCGAAATACATAGTGAGGGCAGAAATTAAATCTTCAGAAACTAGCAACTCTGGCCTACTAGTTGGGAATAACTTCTGAATGAGGCAGTAAACCCCTGTGCCGGCCGTTGGCCAGAAAGAAGAAAGTTTCACACTACCTTGCACTTGATGTGTAGCACAGTGAGCCTCGAACTGAGTGTAGTTCTTGTTCCATTCCTCTTGTTGTTCATTGAAAGCTCTGAACAGTGGAATGCACAGAGTTGGTGCTGTGGGGGGCTGGCTGTTGTGGCGGTGTTGATAAAGTAGTGGATGTGCATTAATGAGCTGCTGGACTGCCGTCATTAACTGTGATATTTGATGTTCTGCAACTGAATAAATTGCATTAGATCAAAGCCAGCAGCACCCAGAGGCATAGGTGCAGGAGATGTAGGAGGCGGGCTAGAGGCCATTGTAATGAGAGGAATGCCACAACAAATTATAAGTATCACTATTAGTGGAAGCATTGTGGCTAGTTGACAAGAAAGAACACAATTAGTAGCAACACTCATCTGAAAGAAATGACCAAATTATTAGTGACGCACTGTGATGGAGTGGCAAAGAGTGATGGCAGCATTTGTTCTGAAATCCACAGTGCAAGATGTCGGCTACTGTGGTAATCAGCTCCGACACAAACAAGGAAGGACAGAAGTTGTGATGGCTTGTGGCAGGAATCCGAGACGATCTGTACATCAATCTTAGTAATTAATGGGACACAGCATTCCCAAAAAGAAATAAACATGACTCGACTTCTTGTTACAAGGTGGCTTGAGGTGCTGCCTGTACCTCCTAATTGCAATCACTTTAAAAATTATTACTATGCACAGAATTCAAGCTAAGTATTGTCTTCCTGTTACTCAGTAGTGATACTCCCTGTGACTGAACTGGCCCTGACCAGTGATGGGCAGCTGTTTAACTGTGATCATGGATATGTGGCGCTGCATGCTCTTTCCATTGGTGCACGGGTCAGTGCCTTCGTGATGCCGTTTTGTGGTGGTGGCACTGGTCGGTGTGCAGTTGATGCATTAGGACTGCACAAACAGCTGACTAAAACATAAAATTGACAGTTGTGGAATTTTTGGAGTAAACGTAACAATAATTGTATATCAAAAGGCTAGGATAATGGAAAGAGGAGGAGATGATGTATCTGTTGAAGTAGACAGGCTATTCAAATCCTCCAAAATTGAAGCTGCATGTGAGATAATTTAGGAAAAATCTGTGTAACAGGTGGCCATAAACTTATAATTGGATCCTTCTATAGACCAGCAGATTACCCTCCAGTTCTAGCCAAAAACTTTGGAAAACCTCTGCTCGATAATGCATACCTTACCTAGTCACTATTGGAGGAGGCTGTAATCATCTTACAATAATGTTGGATAATTAGTTTTGAAAGAGGTGGGTGAAACAGATCCACCTAGGAAACTAACATTAAATGCTTTCTCTGAAAAGTGCTTGGGCAAGTTAGTTTGTAACCTCAATTTGCTAATGCATTATACCTAATGGTTACAAATAGAACTGTTCTCTCTGAAGACATCTACATTGAGACTGTTATCAGTGACCATTTGGCAGTTGTACCAACATGGATATCAAACTAAAAAGGAGAACTGTGCCATCCAGCATGGATTCGAAAAACATCAGTCATACAAAACCGAATTTGCCCTTTTCTGACATGGTAACATCCTGAAAGCCATGGGTTGTGAAATTTCTCAGCACACATTCCTATTGGGGGTTATAGGAATGGGGCTACTGGAACAGTCCAGTAGTTGATCAGCAGTTCTCGTATTCTACTGGGTTTTCCAGTTCTCTTTAGTTTTGTTGGTCACCGTACAGATCAGTGCTGCAAGGATCCTGCTATGCAGTGCCATTGAACCATGAACCAGCTCCTTCCCTGTGGACTCCAGTGGACAGATCAGTGAGATGTTGATAATATTTCAAAGTGGTGCAAAGATTTAAAATTTCAAAAAGGTAATTTTGCACTTCAGGTAATGCAAAATGTACCTTATGAATACAATGTCACTTACTTCCATTTGGAATCAGTCAGCTGGATGTAACAACTTGTGGTGGTATATAATGGAATGATCACATATGCACAATTGTAAGTAAAGGTGATGGCAGACCTCATGTTATTGGCAGGTTACTGGGAAAGTGCAGTCAGTCTATTAAAGGAGACCTCATACAAAACACATTCTCATCTTACTGTATTACTCAAGAGTGAGAGACCAATTCCAAATAGGACTTAGAGGATATTGTAAGTATGCAAAGAAGGGCAATATGAATGGTTAAGGTGTTTTATTTGATGCACAGGAGAGCTTTGTAAAACACTGAAAAATCTGAAATGGCAGAATATTAGAGAGAAGTTTGCTAACCTGCAAGCCTATTTGCTAAGTTTCAAGAAAAGTCATTGTATAAGGTATGTAAGAATATATCACAGCCCACTGTGTCTTGCTCCCTTATGGGCTGTGAAGACAAGATTTGACTAATTACAGTGCACACAGTCATTCTTCCTGTGCTACATGCGTGACTGGAACAGGAAGAAAAAATTCATAAATTCTCCTTTTGTCCTTTTTGTCTGACACCAACGAACTTGTATTCACTGTGAACCCCCACTGCAAGCTCCCATCACTCAAGCCCTGGAAATCTCAACTGCATCCTTTGCCAGAACTTCACTCCCAGTCTTCATCCTTCCTTCAATATCTGGTGTGAAAGTAGTGGTATTGTCTGTTGTAAGAGGTGACTGAAAGGAGTGTTGTACCTTGTTAAACTTTTACATTGATGACTTGACATGTATTAGGAACCTATCAGTTTTAGCCCATCCGATAACCATTCCCTCAACCTTTTGGTTTAATTACATATGGTCCCCTTTTAGGGTTTAAGGAAAGAACACCTTACATGGTGCACAATCTATCCAGTCAGTGGTGTGTTTTGATCTGTTGCACTTACTATTACAGTGGATTTTTGTTCCCAAAATCCAGGGTCTTAACCTATCTGTTGTGGTGAGAGGGAGGGGGAGGGGGGAGGGGGTGTCTTGTACTCTGACAGTTGTGGCCTCTGACTATGAAGGGATCACATTGCTGATGCCTGAGCTGTAACTGCCCCATGTATGCTGAGGGGACTTGAGGTAATGGCTGCTATGCCTGATAGCCTTTTCTGTGGCTGCGTAGCACCCATGAATAGAGCCTCCAGATCAAACTCATCCATATTGGTGACTATACCAACATGACCATCTCAGCAGATAGCAAGAATTTGATGTAGAGGCTTACAACCACAAACCGCATGGCAGTTCCCTATGTGGCCACACTATGGGATGAGAGTCAGGCAAGGAGAAATTGAGGTGGACTTTTCACCCAGTTCTTCGTATATTCCAGAATTTGCAGAGAACCTTCTGCAACAATGAAGCCACTGTTTTTCATTGAAAATATTCTACATCTACATTTATACTCCGCTAGCCACCATGCGGTGTGTGGCGGAGGGCACTATTTGCGCCAAAGTCATATTCCCCTGCCTGTTCCACTCACAGATCGCTCAAGGGAAAAAAGACTGTCTGAACACCTCAGTACAAGCTGTAATTTCCCTTATCTTTGAATGGTGATCATTGCACAATTTTAAAGTTGTTGGTTATAATATATGCTCTACATCCTCAGCGAAGATTGTATTTTGAAATTCAGTGAGCAGTCCCTTCTGTTTAGCGCGTTGTCTATCTGCAAGTGTGTCCCACTTCAAACTTTCTATGAGATTTGTAATGCTCTTGTGATGGCTGAATGTACCAGTCATGAATCTTGCCACTCTTCTTTGGACCTTCGCAGTCTCTTGAATCAAACCTAACAGGTAAGGGTCCCATACAGACGAACAATACTCTAAAACTGGACAAACTAAAGTATTGTAGGCAATTTCCTTTGTTGGACGACTGCATCCCTTCAGGGTTCTACCAATAAACAGAAATCTAGAGTTTGCTCTACCTGTTACTTGTATAATCTGATTGTTCCATTTGAGATCATTTCGAATAGTCACACCCAGATAGTTGACGGATGTTATTGCTTCCAAAGACTGGGCATTTATTTTGTACTCGTACATTAATGGGATTTTTGCTTCGTTATATGCAGTAGGTTACACTTACTAATATTGAGAGATAACTGCCAGTCATTACACCATGTGTTTATTTTCTGCAAATCCCCACTGATTTGTTCACAACTTTTGTGTGATAATACTTTCCTGTAGACTACAGCATCATCAGCAAACAGTCTAATGCCGCTGTCAGTACCATCAACCAGGTCGTTTATGTAAATCGTAAAAAGCAGCAGACCTGTTATGCTGTCCTGGGGCACACCTGATGTTACACTTGTTTCCGTTGAAGTCTCCCGATTCAGGATGACATAGTGCTCTCTGTCTGTTAGAAAACTTTCTATCCAACCTCATATGTCATTGGATAGACCTTAGAGCACACCCTTTTTGGAGCAAGTGACAGTGTGAAACTTAATCGAACGCCTTTCGAAAGTCTAGGAATATGGCATCAACCTGGGAGCCCATATCTAGAGCCTGTTGTATACCATGCACAAAGAGGGCCAGCTGTGTCTCGCATCTCTGCTGGTCTGCTGTTTCCTAAAACCGTGCTGGTTTCTGCAGATAAGCTTCTCAGAGTCTAGAAAGGTCATTATGTCTGAACACAAAATGTGTTCCATGATTCTACAAGAAATCGATGTCAGTGAAATTGGCTGGTAATTGTGTGCATCCAATTTTCTACCCTTTTATAGATTGCTATGACCTGGGCCTTCTTCCAGTCCCGTGGAACTTTCTGCTGTTCCAATGATCTCTGATAGATTATGGATAAGAATGGTGCTATAATTGTAGCACAGTCAACATAAGATCTTACGGGGATACCATCTGGGCCAGATGCCTTCCTGGTGTCTAAAGATCTTAACTGTTTTACAATCCCAGATACACTAAACACTATGTCAGCCATCCTTGTGTTTGTTCGATTGTTCGATAATTGAAAGGGGGATGTTGCCGCTATGTTCTTGAGGGGCTCCATGACCCTCCTAACATTGGAGCTCCCAGTAACTAATAAACCCCTATCCCCACGTACCTGTCCGGACCTTGCTGAAGGAGTGGTCATTATCCTGGCAGAGGGTGCATTCTGATCTGGCTCAGCCTCCCCCCCCCCCCCCCCCCAGAGCATCAGATAGCACACTGAATCTATTAGCAAAGTGCATGGGATTTGGCAGGAGCCTGCGTCCCCATGCAGCCTTTGCCTTGAGGCTCGAGACCTTGACACAGTCCACCACCCACACTAAGGTGAGAGTGGGCTGCCCAGCTCTGTCGCACCTGAGGTCGACTCAGTGATGGAGAACTGTGACATCCCCTCTACACATCCAGTACAGCAGAGGCTGCCCCGGGCACCCCATCCCCACCGCACCTCAAGGTGGCACTCTGGAGCCTGTTGACTGTGGCCAACAAAGCTTCCAGCTGCATTTGGACTGTGGCCAACTCCTCCTGCATCTGCACACAACGGACACAGTCCCTATCCATCTAGCTAATATGTGATCTATGATAAGAAACTTTAGGAGACCTACCGCCATACAAGGTGAACAGCTACTCTCTAGTTGGCAGAAAGGACACTCCACAATGAAAAACAATAAGAATGTATGGTAGAAGCTAGATCAGGTGCTTATTTTCCTGCTAGGGGCTATCTAGTGAATATTATTAAAGAATTAAACAGTAACCTATGGTAAGCTACACCTACTGATTATCCCTCATATTTATAATGTAAACAAACGTCTACATACAAGCGAAAATGACCTAATAAAACTATAAAAACTGCTACCTTCAATGTATCGGGTCTAAATGACACTAATAAATGTAAATACTGAGTATTGTACACTGACAGATGCAGGTTCAAAACAAAACCTTTAGCTGACAAAAGAGTTCAGAATGTAAAGCACAAATATGAACTCTACTTCATAGGAACCGATGGGCTTACAGTACACGATCACTAAAGCCCACAACAAGCCAAGGGATTTAAGCAGACAGCGAGGTAAGTTTTAGATTTCTGCTAGCTAAACCACGTGTATGAAGGGCTCAGAAGTTCTATTATAACACTAATTTACCACGTATTTTACATTTCCTTAACTGTTAACACTCGCAAGTTGCACTAGTCAAACGTATACAAGTGAGGTTAGAATTCACTGCCAGTATTACTTTTCCTAGTAAAACATATAAAAACTGCTACCTTCACTGTATCGAGTCTAAATGACGCTAATAAATGTAAATACAGAGTATTGTACACTGACTTAATTGATAATCCCACGTATTTAACGTCAGTTAAGAATGTAAACAAACGTTTGCATACACATGAAACTGTCCTAAACAGAAACTTCACTTTTCCTGTTCAGATGCAAATAAAAACTAAAACCTTCAATTTATCAAGTCTATCTGACACTAATACACGTAAATACTATAGAATATCTGCCAGAAACAATTAATTACTAGCTAAATTACTTCATTCATAGAAGATAGGTGTGGGAAAGTTGCTGTAATACAGAAAAAGTGAAATGGATCTTTGGGTGGTAATCAATCGTGGGCACTTTAGGTCTTTGACAAGCTTGGAGATACACTAGTTACCCTCTGTCCTCATAACAAACTTCACAGGATTCAAGATGTCATGTTCCATTGAGCCTAACGCTACATACAGATGAAGAACTGCGTGCAGACCTATAGCAGTATGGCATTCATTTTGTATGCTGCATCCAGAGGATAATAAGCATAATAAGGTGGAACAGGTGCTTTCACTCTAGTTTTCAATGGAACCTTTTACTTGCGAAAGTTGTGGTGCCTGTTTTTCAGTTGGGGGAGGGGACTTCAGCTCTCACGGTGTAGTAACCAAAACCAACTGCAGGAACGCCTTGGGCTACGGATCGGAGCTGCCAGGCGGGGAAGCCGCCGGCAGTGGAGCACGCACCACCGGGTAAACACAGGACGAGTCAGACGACAGACCAACGACAACTGACAACAACTGACCACGACCGTCTATGACCGACACAACAAGGAAGAGATAAACAAAGGAGGCTTGTGGAAACTACAACACCAAACACCAACAGTAAATCCACTCAGAACCAGAGCCAGGCAAATGTCAACAACGAGCAATGACCAGAACGCAGTACCGCCGAGATAGAAACGAAATCCAGAGCGAGTACCAGAGACTAGGGGAGAGTGGGTACCTATATACGAAACCAGAGGGAGTGGCTATTGGTCGCTGTCTGCATGTGGCCTAGCGTTGGCACCCTCGCTGCGCGGAATAGCCGCTGCGCGGAATAGCCGCTGCGCGGAATAGCCGCTGCGCGGAATAGCCGCTGCGCGGAATAGCCGCTGCGGAGGCGGAGCCCTCTATGAGCTGACCATGTCCATTTGTTCTGGTGCGTGTTCGACTTCCGCAGCGGAAGGTACTAGATCCCTCCCCCCCGAAATTGGTGCATAGGGGCGGAAATGCCCCGGAAGATGCCGAGGCGGGTGGAACGAGGGCACGGTTTGTGAGACGTCCGGAGGGACCACTGGGAGAGGGGAGGGCAGACTGTCTGCGGCATCCATCAAGGTGTCGCCAGAGGGCAGGGGGTCAGAGGGCGTCTCTACCCCGGCGAGGCGGAAGGGGTGTCTGCAGAGCCGGCGAGGAGATGGAGGTTGAAGGGAAGGGCTCCACCTCGAGGGACATGTCCACACCAGGAATCAAGGCAGGAGCCTGAGGGCGGAGTTGGTTATGGTGGCGACGCTCGAGCCCTCTGTGTGTCTGTACGGCCGTTACTCGCCGCCCATGAGCCGCCATCACCGTAGCGGGCGTCCATGCAGGTGTGCTGCCATAGGAGCGGGTCCACATGGCCATGCCTGGGGCGTAGTGCCGGGGGGGGTGGGGGTGGAGGGGTTGAGAGCGGGGCCCAGAAGGGGATGGTGTCAGCAGGTGGAGGAGGGTCTGAGGTTGTCGCCCGTGAAGGAGTTCGGCAGGACTATGACCGGCCACCGGTGTAGTGCGGTAGGTGCTGAAAAACAAGGTGAGGGCCGAGGTGGTGGCCAACAGCTCCACTGATTTCATCAGCTGCTGTTTGAATGTGCGGACCAGGCGTTCCGCCACGCCATTGGATGAAGGATGGAAGGGGGGAGAGCAAATGTGTTGGATACCGTTAGCAGAGCAGAAGGTCTGGAACGAGGACGCCGTGAATTGGGACCCGTTATCTGTGACCAACGTCTGAGGAAGGCCCTCAATGGCCAACACCTGGGCCAAGGCAGTGAGGGTGGCGGCAGCGGTGGTGGACGCCATGCGGACCACATATGGGTATTTGAAATAGGCATCAATGATGACGAGCCACATGGAGCCTAAGAAGGGGCCTGCAAAATGGAGATGGATCCTGTCCCAGGGTTGGCTGGGTGTTGGCCAGGGCGCGAAAGATTGTGGAGGACTAGCCTGATGACGAGCACACACTGTGCAACCACGGACCATGTGCTCAATGTCTCCATCAATCCCTGGCCAGTAGACATGTCATCGAGCCAACGCCTTCATGCGAGACATCCCCCAGTGTCCACAGTGTAATAAGTGCAGGACGCGATGGCGTAAGCCCGGAGGGATGACCACCCGATGGGCGTCAGTCCGTGGACAACAGGAGGACATCCTCCATCACCGAAAGTCTGTGTGAGACGTGGCGCCACGGGCTGAAGTCAGTTTTCAAACGTCGGGTAAGGTAGGGAGGCCAACCATGGGTCACACAGCGGAGGACTTGCCGCAGAATGGGGTCCCTGCACGTGGAAGCGGCGATTTGCGTAGCTGTCAGAGGAAATCCATCGAGAGTCTCTCGGCGGGCAGAGTCGATGTGGAAGCATAGGACTTCCTGCTGGTTGAACGCCGGATTGGGTCCTGCTGGGAGACGTGACAAGGCATCAGCATTAGTGTGTTGACTGGTGGGCTTAGAGCAGATGGTGTAAGTGTAATTACGCAAGAACAACGCCCAGCGCTGAAGACGCTGAGCCGTCTGTTCTGGGAGGTGCGAATGGGGCCCGAAAAGCGACACTAAGGGCTTGTGATCCGTGAGGAGGGTGAACTGCACCCCAAACAGGTAAATGTGAAATTTCTGAACTGCAAAAATATGGCAAGAGCCTCCTTTTCGATCTGAGAGTAATTCCTTTGCGCAGGGGTTAACGTCTTGGGTGCATATGCCACAGGTTGTTCCGACCCATCCTCATTCCTGTGTGCTAGGACTGCCCCAATCCCGTACGCCAAGGCACCGGCCGCCACCACCAAGGGACGATCCGGAGAGAAAGCGTAAGGCAAGGGGCAGATTTCAGCATCATCTTCAGGTGGGTGAAAGCCTGATCGCAGGCAGAAGTCCACGTTTAAGGTACCCCTTTGCGACGCAGGCGATTTAGGGGATGCGCGACGTGGGCGACTTGGGGTAAGTACTTTAAGTAATAATTTTTTCCCCAAAAATACCTGGAGTTTGGATAAGTTTTATGAACGTTGAAGGGCATTGATGGCTGCGACATTGCGGTCCGAAGGGCGAATGCCATCTTTACTGAGCCAATGTCCTAAGTACTCCACTTCCGGTTGAAAAAAACTGCAATTCTCCAGCCGCCAACGTAAACCCGCTGCCTGCAGGGCATGAAATAAGGTACTGAGGTTGCCCAGATGTTCCTGGCGTGTGCGCCCCGTGACTAAGATATCATCGAGGTAATTGACACAAGCCGGTATTGGTTGCATAAGTTGCTCGAGATACCGCTGGAAGATCGCAGGGGCAGAGGAAATGGCAAATGGAAGACGCTTGTATTTATAGAGACCGAAAGGCGTGTTGATGATGAAGATGGCCTGTGATTCCTCATCCAACGGCAATTGGTGATAGGCTACTGCCAGATCAATCTTAGAAAAGTACTCGCCACCTGCCAGTTTAGCGAGAAGGTCTTCCTGTCGAGGAATGGGATAAGTTTCGACCAAAGACTGAGCGTTGACCGTAGCCCCAAAATCCCCACAAAGACGAAGCGATCCATCGGGTTTCTTGATGACCACCAAGGGCGTTGCCAAGGCACTCGATTGTACTGGCTCGATAACCCCCGCAGCCTGGAGTTCCTGCTTGACGGCCGCACGCAAAGCTACTGGAATAGGCCGAGCCCAACAAAAGCAAGGCCATGCGTTCGGCAGTAAAGTGATGAGTGCCTGGAAATCGGAAGCGCAGCCCAGGCCTGCCGAAAACAGGGAGGAAAAGGACGCGCACAGATCGTCTAGGTCCTGAAATGGAACCGTAGGTGAAACGAACTGCACTTTGTCTTGAATGGAAAAGCCAAACCGTGTAAACGCATCTAGTCCAAAAATGTCCGAAGCCGACGGGTGGTCCGCCACAAACAGGGTAAGGGGCCGGGGAACGTTTTTGTAGATGGCCATAACAGAAAACTGCCCACGGAGAGGGATGGAACCGTCGCCATAGGCGACCAACCTCCGACAGGGTGGGGACTATTCTGGAGACCTGAGACGTTTATACGTCGTCAGATTGACCAAAGAACTGTGGCCCCCGTATCGAACTGGAAACGGATGTCCTCGTTAAAGATGCGTAGGGTGAGGAATAACTTTTGAGCCAATGTGTCGGTCCAAGGGGCGACCGCATGTAAAACATGGACGGCTTCCTGTTGGCCTGCAGGGGCAGGACGGGGGCGGGTCGAGTGGCTACGACAGACTGATCGAAGGTGGCCTTCTTTCTCACAGAGCGAACAGGTCTTCCAGCGATGGGGACAGTCAGTGCGAGTGTGGGCCGAGAAGCACTGGGCACACGACGGGAGGGTGGCACATGGCCGACGTCGAGGGGCGACCGGCAGTTCGGACGCCATAGAGACATCAGACAGCGGGGTATCTCGACAGCGGTGCCCTCTGGAGACTGCGCCCCGTCGACAGCAGGAAGGAGTGGAGCGGGAAGTGGACTCGACCACTGCCACCTGGGGCCACGCCATGAGACGTTCATTCGCCGCCTGATCAATTTCGAAGGAATGGGCAATACGCAGAATGTCTTCCAACGAGGTGTTGTCCAACTTTAATGCCGCAGTGCGGACCTCTGGATCGGGCGCCAGTTGAACGACCACATCCCGAATTAACGAATCTGCATATGACGCTTTGCACTGCTGATTGGTGCACGTGAAGTTGCATTTGCGGCTGAGGCCTTGCAAATCTGTCACCCAGGAATGGTAGGACTGACCCGGCTGCTTGTGGTATTGATGGAATTCCAAGCGAGACGCAACCATGTGGTATCGCTGGGAATAATAGTTAGCTAGCAACACACAGATCTCGTGAAAGGAGAGAGCCACGGGGTGTGCCAATGGTGCCAACTTGCGGAGCAAGAAAAACATGTCCGGTGAGGCCCAAGACAAGAATAACGACCACTGCAGAGTGTCATCCGACACCCGAAAGGCCGTGAAATGTTGCTTCAGACGATGCAGGTACGTTTCCCAATCCTCTTTTGCGTCGTTGAACGGTGGGAACAACGGCGGACGTGGGAACGTGTCTGAAAGCGGGGCACCAGGGAGAAGAGGTGGGAGGGAATCCCGCTTATTGACCCTGTCCGAGAGCAACTGCAGTGACGTCTGTAAGACCTCCAACTGCTGCAGCTGCTGCTGTCGCATTAGCTGTTGCTGTTGCTCTAAGAGAGTGAGCAATTTTTCTTCCATACTCCTACGTTCCGTTTACCTCGTCGCCAATGTAGTAACCAAAACCAACTGCAGGAAAGCCTTGGGCTGCGGATCGGAGCCGCCAGGCGGGCAAGCCGCCGGCGGTGGAGCACGCACCACCGGGTAAACACAGGACGAGTCGGGCGACAGACCAACGACAACTGACAACAGCCGACCACGACCGTCTATGACCGACACAACAAGGAAGAGATAAACAACGGAGGCTTGTGGAAACCACAACACCAAACACCAACAGTAAATCCACTCAGAACCAGAGCCAGGCAAATGTCAACAACAAGCAACAACCAGAATGTAGTACCGCCGAGATAGAAACGAAATCCAGAGCGAGTACCAGACTGACTGGACTATTGCAGAGTGGGTCCCTATATATGAAACCGAAGGGAGTGGCTATTGGCCACTGTCTGCACGTGGCGTAGCGGTGGCACCCTCGCTGCGCGAGAGCCGCTGCGCGGAATAGCCGCCACGGAGGTGGAGCCCTCTATGGGCTGACCACGTCCATTTGTTCTGGCACGTGCTCGACTTCCGCGGCGGAAGGTACTAGACACGGCACTAATGGTAACCACCCCATTGGAGCAGCAGGACATGCCCCATCCTCCTCTAGCATCAACAGGGAAGAAGACACCTGCTAAGGTGCCCCCTCCCAAGGATGACACAAACAAGAAGTCTGCCACCAACCAGTGGCTGGCAGAGCCAGAGCCACAGGTTGCAGGTCATACAAAAGAATGACTTCTGGGACAGAAAAGAACCAAACATGAAAATCCTCTCAGAAACTGAAATCTCACTAGGACAAGAAAGAAAACTCGAAACTTAAACTGAACTCCACTGCTCAGTTCAATAAGCCCCCATCTTGCTGGAGGTGGAGCCTATGAATACCAATGAAGAATCACAATTTGAGATGGAATGCATCTCAGTAGCAAAGTAATTCGTGCTCCTGTTTCCCATTCACTGCTTCATCAGAACCCAGTCTGGTGTTCCTTCAATGGAACTGTAATGGCTACCACTGCCACCTGGCCAAACTCAGTCATTTAATGTCTGTTTCTTCTCTGGTTGCCATAGCAGTCCAGGAGTCACAGTTCTAAGAAACCCAACTCTCTACTACTAAAAGCTAAGAATGGCATTAACACAGAAATGGCATCTGGAGGAGTCTGCAGACTCAGACGCTCAAATTTTCAGTGAGCTGGTGCCACTGACCACTGCGTTAAAAGCTGTGACTGCTGATATGTAGCTGTCAGTTGGGATAACAATGTGTAATATCTACCTACCTCTGGACACCATTATACCATATAAAGAGCTGCTGGAGCTAGTGGAACGGCTGCCTCCACCCTGCCTCTTAGTGGGGGACTTCCGTGTGCACAATCCTCTGGGAGGTAGCAACCCTATATCTAGTGAGTGTCAAGTAATAGAACAGTTCATTTCAGTACTAGAAGTCCACTTATTTAACACTGGAGCTGCAAGTGTTTCAGAACAGCCCATAGAACATATGCAGCCATTGATTGTACAGTTTGCAGCCAGAAAATCTCACCCTTGATCCACTGGTATGTCCATGACGACCTTTATGACAGCATCCACTTTATTATTATTTTATCTATCTCAAACCATAGATCACCGGTACATGCACCATGTTGGTCATTTTGAAAAGCCAAATCACAAGCTTTCACTTCCAAAGTGACTTTAGGAACCAGTAAGGAGGAGGCTATTGAAAGAGTGGAAGAAGAATTCTTCAGTTCCTTCCCATTGGGCGCCTGTGCCCTTGTGGTCTGAAGAAGTAGCTTGTGCTATCAGGGAGCATCGTAGGCACTTCGACACAAGTGCTGTCTCTCTGTCTAACATTTGATAGCATTCAAGAGGGTTTGAGCAGAGGCATAGTTATTAATGAAAAAGAGAAAGCAGGACTGTTGGAAACAGTACGTATCATCTGTGAGAGCCTCAAGTGTGGACTAAACTCCGTCGCATTTGCAGCCACCCACCATCGACAGTAGTTGCTCGTATCTCCCTCAATGGAAACATCTGATCCTGAAATCATTGCTGACTTTCACAGCATACTTCACAGAAGTATCTGTATGCAGTAATTGCCATTCTAATTTCCCAAGCTGGAAACACATGGTGGATCGAAGCTACCCACATTCATATGTGTGAATAATACACTGTTCCATGTAGGGAATGAGAGTTCTGCAGCACTTTAGTGGAGTATCGTGACACAGCTGCTGACCCAATAAAATCCAAAAATCAAATTCTTAAAGACCTTAACAACAGCATAAAACTGTCCTAAGGTTTTTCAATTGCATTTGATAGGGAGGCTAGCTTCCCCACAATGGCGGAAGACTATTATTATTCCTATCCTGACACCAGGAAAAGACCTGCTAATTTTGGCTAATTATTAACCACACTCAAACAAACAGGCTGCGTAAATTATTTGAAAGAATAGTCAATCAATGACACTGAAACTTCCTGGCAGATTAAAACTGTGTGCCCGACCGAGACTCGAACTCGGGTCCTTTGCCTTTCGCGGGCAAGTGCTCTACCATCTGAGCTACTGAAGCATGACTCACGCCCGGTACTCACAGCTTTACTTCTGCCAGCATCTTGTCTCCTACCTTCCAAACTTTACAGTTTTAATCTGCCAGGAAGTTTCATATCAGCGCACACTCCGCTGCAGAGTGGAATCAATGACACTGTTGGTACCTGGAAACCAGAGGACATTTTTTGAAATTCGGAAGTGGCTTTTGGGTATTCTGGTCTTGGGCATTCTGAATCATCTGGAATCTGCAGTGCGTGATAATTTCGCACATCACCAACACCTGATTGCTGTGTTCTTCAATGTGCAAAAGACGTACGATACCGCCTGGTGCCATCACACCCTGTCTGCTTGGAAGGAGAGGCACACAGTGGTCAGCTGCAATCCCATTAGTTTTTATTATTATTCACGTTTGGGCCCTACTGGACCACGCGAAGTACAATCACGGGGCATTCAGTTATTTTCTTTTAGACTTTCTCTCTGCCCAAATTGTTTTCATTCTCTCGGAATGAGCTCTTTTCCTTTCATCAGACCATGTGGTTCCAGTTTTCTTTGGTTTTTCAGCTTGACCAACTACCCAGTCATGAATTTTTTGCCTAAATAATTTTCTGTCTTGAATTTCATCTTGTTTTATATCTGCCTCTTTCATGTCCTCTTTTATAGCAGCAATCCATTTTATTGTCTCAAATTTAGCTTTACTTCGATTTTTGTAGAATTCCACTACTTGTTTAGTTAGTCTGGTAGCATCCATTCTTTTAATATGCCCATAAAATTTTAATCTGCGTTTTTTCATATCTGAATATATGCTGGTGTATTGTTGAATTTCACTATTTGCTCTTAGCCTGTATGTTCCTTCTTCAGTATATTTTGGACCTAGAATTTTTCTGATTACTTTTCTTTCTCTTTTTTGGATTTCTTGAATGTCCTTTTTTCTGTTTAAAATTAGCGTTTGAGCCCCATAAAGGCACTCTGGTTTTATGACTGTGTTGTAATGTCTCAATTTAGAGTACCTCGAGAGACATTTTTTGTTGTAGATGTCTTTTGTAAGTCTAAAAGCTGTCTCCATCTTTTGACAACGAATTTCATTTCCAATTTTTTCTAGACCAGGTCTCTGAGATTGTTTCACCTAAATATTTGAATTGCGAAACTCTTTTGATTTTTCCACACTTAGTTTCCAAAAGTTTGGGTGCCAGTTTGTTGCTAGTCATATACTGTGTTTTTTCAAATGAGATTTGGAGACCTACTCTTTCTGCTGTTTCTTTAAGGATTTCTATTTGTTTCTGAGCAATTTGGATGTCCTGCGTTAGAATAACCAAGTCGTCTGCAAAGGCCAAACAGTCTATTCGAATATTGGTTCGTCCTAATTTCACTGGTTGGTCAATTTTGAACTCCAATTTTCGTTCGCGCCACTCTTGTATTACTTTTTCTAGAACGCAGTTAAATAGCAACGGAGAGAGTCCATCACCTTGCCTCACGCCTGTTTTTATTTCAAAGGATTCTGAAATTTCTCCTCTGAACTTTACTTTTGATTTTGTACCAGTTAGCGTGTCTCTGATAATTGCCGTGGTTTTAGGATCCAGGCCTTGTTCTTTCACAATTTGGAAAAGAGATTCACGATCCACTGAGTCATAAGCCTTTCTAAAATCTACAAAGGTACAAACTAGTTTTTTATTGTAAATTTTTTGATGTCTGAGAATTAGTTTGAGGACTAAAATCTGTTCTGGGCAAGATCTATTTGGCCTGAAACCTGCTTGATATTCGCCAATTTTCCATTCAAGTTGCTGTTGTGCTCGGTTCAGAAGACATTGAGAGAGGATTTTGTATGTGACTGGAAGAAGAGAAATTCCTCTGTAATTATTAACATCAGTTTTGTCTCCCTTCTTATGAAGTGGGTGAATCAAGGCGGTATTTTTGGTGGAAATCTTTCTGTGGGCTCGGGGCAATTTAGAAGATTCTTAAAATATTTAGAAAGTTCTTTGCAATTTTCTTGGTTGTTAAGAGCCAACTGTCCATTTTCCTTCTTGAAGCAAAGATTCTGGGGTTGGTACCCCTTTATTTTGGTTTTAAAAGTTTTATAAAAATTTCTGGTATTGTATTTCTGAAAATCTTCTTCAATTTCTAAGAGTTGACTATTCTCATATTGTCTTTTTGTTTGTCTAATTAGTTTTGAAGTGTCTTTTCTAGTTGCCATGAATGTATCATATGTGTCTTCTGTCTTGTTGCTATTCCATGCTTTAAATGCCTCTTGTCTGGCTTTAATTGCATGATCACAGTTTTCATTCCACCAAGCATGTTTCTTGTGTTTTCGTAAAGGAATTTGATCTTGAGCTGTTTTGATAATCTTGTGTTTGAGTTGTTCCCAATTTTGTGCACTTGTTTTGTCAAATTCGTCTGCTAATAATGATGGTTGGATTTTACTGGTGTCAAATTTGGGGATTAATGGTTTCCTTTTGTTGAAATTTTGGGGTTTTAGCTTTAGTTTCACACGGGTTAAGTAATGGTCTGAGTCAATATTGGCGCCTTTACGAACTTGAACATTTAAAATTTCTTTGTGACATGGATACGAGATTGCAATATGGTCAATTTGGAATTCACCTATGTCCTTGTTAGGTGATCGCCATGTCTTTTGTTTTGAAGGTTTTTTCTTAAAATGACTTGACATAATTTTGAGATTGAAATTTCTGCAAAATTCTACCAGCCTCTTTCCATTTTGATTGGTCCATTTATGTGCAGGGAATTCACCGACCGTTTTTCTAAATTTTCTCTCTTTCCCTAACTGCGCATTAAAATCACCCATTAAAATCTTTACATAATTTTGAGGAATTTTGGAGACTGTATTCTCTAACACTTCCCATGACTTATTTACTTTTTCTGGATTTGTTTTATTCTCCTGGTTGATAGGCATGTGTGCGTTAATTAAACAGTACATTTTATTTGCACATTTCATGGAAATTGTCATTAGTCTGTTGTTTTACTTCGATTACGGAGCCAAGAATGTCTTGCGAAATTGCGAATGCAACACCCAGATGCGGAGTGTTTTTAAGAATTCTTTTGTCTGTTTTACTTTTAAACAATCGGTAGTTTCCAAAATCCATGGTATTCTCATCAGGCAACCTTGTTTCTTGCAGGGCTAAAATTTTGATATTTTGTTCTTTTAGTGTGTCTCCTAATTTATAGAGTTTTCCTGGTGTCAAGAGAGAGTTAATATTGATAGTGCCAAAAAATGTTTCGACCTTGGGCATGAGTCGGTCAAAAGACTTCGATTTCCTCTGGTTTGGGATATAGCGTTTCAGCCTAGTCTCCCCAGAATCCGATAGACTAGTTGCGCCACTGATGGCGGAGGATTTGTTACCACCTGGGGTAATTTTGTAATTACTCAAACGCTCCATAATAGTACTTAGAATCAAAGGGTTGAGCTCAGAAAAGCTCAGTGGTTAAGACTGGAGTGGTTAGTTCCAGAATTTGTATTACGGCCGCACCTCTGGTGAACAGACGCCGACCACAGTGCCGCTTGTTACAAGTCAGACGCAAGGTGGATTTATTGTATTATGTGCCTCTTCCGCTAGTTCCACCGTACCGAGATTCGTTCTCTCCGCCTTCACTACCGTTATTATTATTATTATTATTATTATTGCAAATATAGATTTCGGCTATTTATAGCCATCTTCAGTGCATTTTCATTGGATTTTAAGAGACTTGCAGCAGTTCATGTCGGCATATGTTCTTTCAGGTGTATATGCAGAAGAACACTGAGACGGATTTGCGAGAATAATAAAAGCAAGTGGGGTTGCGACTGACTGCTGAATGTGTCTCCTTCCTTATAGTCCATGGTCACTGTGCACAATGATTCCAGGTGGAATCAAAGTTGGTCCTGTCTCTACCCTGCATGAATGGCGCTTCCATCGCTGCTTACCCGTTTTTATCTAGAATTTCCTCTTCCTCTGATTGGTTTGTGTCTGGATACATTCAGCAACCCATGTATACAGGAAACAGGAGTCCCTCAAGGACAGGCTTTAAGTGTAACATTTTTGCCAAAGCAGACAACAATATCATGGCTGCAGTGGGACCAATGGTATGTACTAAAGCTGTACATGACTGTGCACTGCAGAATACCAAATTCAGGGGGGCTTACGGAAAGTATGTGACCAGGCCCAGCATCATGGATATCAATTTTCTTCTTGACATCTCATGTTGTGCACTTTTGTCAACTCAGGACTGTAGATCCGCACTGAGAACTCAGTAACCGGTTACTAGGAGTCACTGAAGCTTTAAAATTTTAGAGTAGGTATGCCAGCTCAAGGAAAATTGCATGAGGAAACTTGATACTCTGTCTTTTCAGCAGCATCTCCTGGGTTGTAGACTGCACAGTTCTTCTGTGATTCTACAAATATTTTATTTTATCCCTTGTGGCCTATGGATATGTCATTTACGGGTCAGCAGCATACTCAGTACTGAGCTTGTGAGCTTGTTAGACCCACACTCAGTACTGAGCTTCTTAGACAGTGTCCACTACAATGGTGTGCAGTTGGCAGCTGGAGCTTTCTGTACAAACCCAATAGAAAGCCTAGCGATGGAAACTGGTATCTCACCACTAAGGGTCAGACACCAGCAACTCTTGATGAACTGTTCTGTTACCGTCTGTCAGATGCCTACCCATCAATGTTACTTGACTCTGTTTTATAATCATCAGTTCAGAACATTCATGAATGGCCATAAAACAGGTAGACCAGCTCTGATCCAATTAGTTCTCAACGAATACCCGGGTTTGACGTGAACCTGCGTGGATGGTTTGAAAGTGAGTGACAGGGTTAGTTATGCTTTTGCAACCACAGAGGGGCACAAGAAGTATTCTCTGCTGAATGCATGCAGTTTTACATTGCAGAGTTGGCGACAACATCACGGACTCTGCAGAACATTAAAGCTTTCATCAAAAAAGACCTGATTTGTAGCGACTCAATGAGCTGCTCACAAGGCATACCTCAGTGCTAACCCAGAAACATTTTAGTTAATACCATCCAAGATCTACTAGTTGACTTACATAGCTCCTGAATGATGGTAACAGTTGTCTGGAGACTGAGCTATGTGGGTAGTCCAGGAAATGAACTCTCCGACAAATCAGCTAAAGAAGCAACCACATGTAACAATCTGCAACTGGGCACGAAGCTACGATTGCAGCAGAGACATCAAATTATGAGAACCTGGGACATGGGATGACAGGCTACCATGATGTTCAAAAAGATGAGAGCAATCAAGGGGACCATCAAGGCTTGGTATACTTCTCTACAGGCCTCTTGGAAAGATGTCATCATACTGTGCTGGCTGCGTACCAGCCACAGCAGACTTAACCATGAGTTCCTTGTGTCAAGAGGACTCCCCTATACGCAGCTGTAGTAGTCATCTCGTGATCACCCATATTCTCAATATTCTCACAGTGATGGCTTATTGTGGGATCTAAGATGAGCGATCAAACTGTCTACCCTACCTCATTACCACGGATACCTTTGAGCGGTGGGTTGGCAGATACCAGAGTCTTAAGTTTCCTGTGAGAAAATGGCTGTTATAACAATGTTTAATGCATTTCTATATTTGGTGTTGTGATTGTGGGGGGGGGGGGGGGGGGGGAGGGAGAGGAGTACCTCTTGTTGTGGCATTGCCCCAAGTGGCCTCAGGCTAGTTTCTACATACACACTGGTGGACATTCTTGATATTTTTTGAATTTATTTTATTTACCTTGCTGTTTAGGCTAAACAACTCAAGAATCATACAGTTTGCATTTTCTGTCCCATTTTAGTTTACTGACTTTGATGACCTTTCTTAGAGTATCCGTCACTGACCAGCTACAGTTTCTGGATGCCTGGGTTTTATCGTGTTTTTTAACTATCTGGCTGAAGTTACTGTCATGCACATTTTCAACCACAGTGACATGGTCACAGACCCACTAGCGGAGAATTCTCCTTTTCTCACTTAATATCTTTTCAACTGATTTTTCCTGTGAATTGATGGAATGATACTAAAGTAGTTTAGTTTAGTCTCTGTAAACCCATAATCATCATCAGCACAATCTCCGTATACTAACTCTGCTACAATTCCTGTGCAGTGAATGACAGTTAACCAGCTGTACCCATAGTCTCATATTTCCTGTCCTGTTATTTTCCCAATTGTTCTTCTCTTTTCAAAATCTTACTTCTCCCCAAGTATGAGCAGCTTTAAGCAATATGGTGATAGATTATTGTTAATAATTCTGCAGATTAAGTTTCTATGATTCCATGTATTTTTGTTACAACCTTAAAGTACTGCTGCTTGATGGAACCTTCACACCGCAATGAATGAATCAGTTAGTTAATGCATTCTGGTGCAATAAACTCTGTGGAGCTTGGAAGGAGCTTTCAGCTGCTTCTGTTAGGTACCAATTTCCTTGAGCAACTGTAATTTGTCCTCAGTACTAAAATAAGTTTCATTTTTGTAAAACAGTATTTTTGATGATGTGTGATCATTTTCTTGTTTCAGATGAAATCTTCCAAATTCTGTCTGTAAACCATCCATGGACAGAAAAGGAAAGTCTATACAAGAACTATTTAAAATTATTCTTGGGTGTATTTTATGGATCCTGCAGAGATTTGTGTGAACTTAAATATATGGTAAATTTATTTATACATCTTCTTTTTCTCTATATTGTTGAGAGAGTGTATCACTGCAACTTTCAGAAAGTTTAGAAGTAAATTGAGCTATCTTGTATTTTATGAAGTACACGATTGGAAGGTTTAACCTACCAGACATAATCACATTCTGTGTCACAAAAGTTTAGAAAGAAGATAGAATACTTGGGGCGTTATTTTTCGTTGCAGTTGTGTAAAATTTGGACACACTTTTTGTGGGTGAGGCATGTTGACACTTATGTCTCTGGAATGTGCCTCATACTCAGATAATTCTTTTCTGTATAAGTCGTCTTCAGCACAGTACTCTGCAATAGATCCTTGACATAAATCTGGGATCATCAACAAATCAGCTACCACTTATATTGTAACTGATGATGACGTGTATTGCATGTAACTTACTCCACAAACAGATTCCTCATATTAGCAATCTGGGTAGTTACCTGTATTGTGAGGATTAGTTTTTATTGCAGTGTGTCCTAATAGATAAGTGAATTTCATTGTTTCAAATTTTAGCAGCGCATCTGTCCAAGGTACTATACTTCAGTGTTTGTACTAGCAGAGTGACTTTTGAATTCAGGTCAAGCTACCATACTACAAATACTCCACCCACACCTGCTAACCAGTGACAAAGAGACACTGTCATTACCCAATACCAGCCTGGAGTGGAACAACTTAACCACTCCCTCCTCTGAAAGTGGTATTATGCCGCTCACCCACCAACGAAATATCTTCATCCATCCTAAGGTAATTTGTGCTCCCAAGTGCTTGTCACAATTATCATTTGTGTGAAAGACCCAGATTCAAATCTTGGCCTCCGCATCAAACTAGACTAATTCATTCCACTCCTGCATTGTCCATGATCCTGTTGGCCTCAAACTGTGCAAGTCCCTAAGTCACTAAACCCAGTGATGCCCTGATGTCGTCCTATTTCTAATCACTACTTAATCTGCAGGAAGCACTTAATCCCATATTTTATTGACTGCTCCATCCCACCACCCCTCCTGACCTGCTTGAACCCCCCAGGAGGCTCACAACTGCTTTGTGAGTACATGCTTGGCCACCATGGGTCCACAGCGTTTGCAGCATTACTTCCTTTCCATGCTGCAAGCTTTGTGCTTCTACTACCCCTTTCCCCTTCTACCTCTCCGTCAGATGGTTTTCTCGGTGCAGGACTTGCTTGGACCTTGTTTATGGCCAGCCGCGATGGTCTAGCGGTTCTAGCCACTCAGTCCGGAACCACGCAACTGCTACGGTCGCAGGTTCGAATCCTGCCTCGGGCATGGATGTGTGTAATGTCCTTAGGTTAGTTAGGTTTAAGTAGTTCTAAGTTCTAGGGGACTGATGACCACAGATGTTAAGTCCCATAGTGCTCAGAGCCATTTGAACCTTGTTTATGGTTTGGGACTTGAGTTTCCACATCTGGCATTTTCTACAACTTGTCATTAAATAAATACATTGTCCTTATTGTCAGATTCCCCCCCCCCCCCCTCCTCCCCTCCCTGACCTGTGGACCTTGCCGTTGGTGGGGAGGCTTCCGTGCCTCAGTGATACAGATAGCTGTACTGTAGTAGCAACCACAATGTAGGGGTATCTGTTGAGAGGCCAGACAAATGTATGGTTCCTGAAGAGGGGCAGCAGCCTTTTCAGTAGTTGCAGGGGCAACAGTCTGGCTGATTGACTGATCTGGCCTTGTAACACTAACCAAAACGGCCTTGCTCTGCTGGTACTGTTAACGGCTGAAAGCAAGTGGAAACTACAGCCGTAATTTTTCCTGAGGGCATGCAGCTTTACTGTATGGTTAAATGATGATGGCGTCCTCTTGGGTAAAATATTCCGGAGGTAAAATAGTCTCCCATTCGGATCTCCGGGCGGGGACTACTCAAGAGGACGTCGTTATCAGGAGAAAGAAAACTGGCGTTCTGCAGATCGGAGCGTGGAATGTCAGATCCCTTAATCGGACAGGTAGGTTAGAAAATTTTAAAGGGAAATGGGTAGGTTAAAGTAAGATATAGTGGGAATTAGTGAAGTTCGGTGGCAGGAGGAACAAGACTTTCGGTCAGGTGAATACAGGGCTATAAATACAAAATCAAATAGGGGTAATGCAGGAGTAGGTTTAATAATTAATAGGAAAATAGGAATGCAGGTAAGCTACTACAAACAGTATAGTGAACGCATTATTGTAGCCAAGATAGATACGAAGCCCATACCTGCTACAGTAGTAAAAGTTTATATGTCATCTAGCTCTGCAGATGACTAAGAAATTGATGAAATGTATGATGAGATAAAAGAAATTATTCAGATAGTGAAGGGAGGCGAAAATTTAATAGTCATGGGTGACTGGAATTCGGCAGTGGGAAAAGGAAGAGAAGGAAACATAGTAGGTGAATATGCATTGGGGGTAAGAAATGAAAGAGGAAGCCGCCTGGAAGAATTTTGCACAGAGCATAACTTAATCATAGCTAACACTTGGTACAAGAATCATGAAAGGAGGTTGTATACATGTAAGAAGCCTGGAGATACTAGAAGGTATCAGATAGATTATATAATGGTAAGACAGAGATTTAGGAACCAGGTTTTAAATTGTAAGACATTTTCAGGGGCATATGTGGACTCTGTCCACAATCTATTGGTTATGAACTGTAGATTAAAACTGAAGAAACTGCAAAAAGGTGGGAATTTAAGGAGATGGGACCTGGATAAACTGGCTAAACCAGAGGTTGTACAGGGTTTCAGGGAGAGCATAAGGGAACAATTGACAGGAATGAGGGAAAGAAATACAGAAGAAGAATAATGGTGGCTTTGAGGGATGAAGTAGTGAAGGCAGCTGAGGATCAAGTAGGTAAAAAGATGAGGTCTAGTAGAAATCCTTGGGCAACAGAAGAAATATTGAATTTAATTGATGAAAGGAGAAAATATAAAAATGCGGTAAATGAAGCAGGCAAAAAGGAACACAAACGTCTCAAAAATAAGATCGACAGAAACTGCAAAATGGCTAAGCAGGGATGGCTAGAGGACAAACATAAGGATGTAGAGGCTTATCTGACTTGGGGTAAGATAGATAATGCCTACAGGAAAATTAGAGAGACCTTTGGAGAAAAGAGAACGACTTGTATGAATATCAAGAGCTCAGGTGGAAACCCAGTTCTAAGCAAAGAAGGGAAAGCAGAAAGGTGGAAGGAGTATATAGAGGGTCTATACAAGGGCAATGTACTTGAGTTTCCAGAATGAGATTTTCGCTCTGCAGCGGAGTGTGCGCTGATATGAAACTTCCTGGCAGATTAAAACTGTGTGCCCGACTGAGACTCGAACTCGGGACCTTTGCCTTTCGCGGGCAAGTGCTCTACCAACTGAGCTACCGAAGCACGACTCACGCCCGGTGCTCACAGCTTTACTTCTGCCAGTATCTCGTCTCCTACCTTCCAAACTGTACAGAAGCTCGCAGGAGAGCTTCTGTACTGATTGGTAAAATAGATACTGGCCGAAGTAAAGCTGTGAGCACCGGGCGTGAGTCGTGCTTCGGTAGCTCAGTTGGTAGAGCACTTGCCCGCGAAAGGCAAAGGTCCCGAGTTTGAGTCTCAGTCGGGCACACAGTTTTAATCTGCCAGGAAGTTTGATGTACTTGAGGACAATATTATGGAAATGGAAGAGGATGTAGATGAAGATGAAATGGGAGATATGATTCTGCGTGAAGAATTTGACAGAACACTGAAAGACCTAAGTTGAAACAAGGACCCAGGAGTAGACAACATTCCATTAGAACTACTGACAGCCTTGGGAGAGCCAGTCCTGACATAACTCTACCATCTGGTGAGCAAGATGTATGAGACAGGTGAAATACCCTCAGAATTCAAGAAGAATATAATAATTCCAATCCCAAAGAAAGCAGGTGTTGACATGTGTGAAAATTACCGAACTATCAGTTTAATAAGTCACGGCTTCAAAATACTAACACAAATTCGTTACACACGAATGGAAAAACTGGTAGAAGCCGACCTCGGGGAAGATCAGTTTGGATTCCGTAGAAATGTTGGAACACATGAGGCAATACTGACCCTACGACTTATCTTAGAAGAAAGATTAAGGAAAGGCAAACCTACGTTTCTAGCATTTGTAGACTTACAGAAAGCTTTTGACAATGTTGACTGAAATACTCTCTTTCAAATTCTGAAGGTGGCAGGGGTAAAATACAGGGAACAAAAGGCTATTTACAATTTGTACAGAAACCAGATGGCAGTTATGAGTCAAGGGACATGAAAGGGAAGCAGTGGTTGGGAAGGGAGTGAGACAGGGTTGTAGCCTCTTCCTGATGTTATTCAATCTGTATATTGAGCAAGCAGTAAAGGAAACAAAAGAAAAATTCGGAGTAGGTATTAAAATCCATGGAGAAGAAATAAAAACTTTGAGGTTCGTTGATGATATTGTAATTCTGTCAGAGACAGCAAAGGACTTGGAAGAGCAGTTGAGCAGAATTGACAGTGTCGTGAAAGGAGGATATAAGATGAACATCAACAGAAGCAAAATGAGGCTAATGGCATGTAGTCGAATTAAGTTGGGTGATGCTGAGGGAATTAGATTAGGAAATGAGACACTTAAAGTAGTAAACGAGTTTTGCTATTTGGGGAGCAAAATAACTGACGATGGTCGAAGTAGAGAGGATATAAAATGTAGACTGGCAATGGCGAGGAAAGCGTTTCTGAAGAAGAAAAATTTGTTAACATCGAGTATAGATTTAAGTGTCAGGAAGTCATTTCTGAAAGTATTTGTGTGGAGCGTAGCCATGTATGGAAGTGAAATGTGGACGATAAGTAGTTTAGACAAGAAGAGAATAGAAGCTTTTGAAATGTGGTGTTACAGAAGAATGCTGAAGTTTAGATGGGTAGATCACATAACTAATGAGGAGGTATTGAATAGAATTGTGGAGAAGAGGAGTTTGTGGCACAACTTGACAAGAAGAAGGGACCAGTTGGTAGGACATGTTCTGAGGCATCAAGGGATCACAAATTTAGCATTGGATGGCAGCATGGAGGATAAAAATCGTAGAGGGAGACCAAGAGATGAATACACTAAACAGATTCAGAAGGATGTAGGTTGCAGTAAGTACTGGGAGATGAAGAAGCTTGCACAGGATAGAGTAGCATGGAGAGCTGCATCAAACCAGTCTCCGGATTGAAGACCACAACAACAACAACATTGTTCAATTTCACCTGCCACCAATTTTCAAAATCCTCCAGAAGTATCGATCATGCAGGGAGGTCGCCCAATACAGTGCATGCTCTACATTTGTCCCTTTCCATCTTTGCACCCTCCCCCTTACTAAGGTAATACACCCAAAACCCAACACAGTAGCCATCCTGTTGGGGGGGGGTCGTCAAGTGCCTGCATGGTGGTTGCGCCCTGACCATGCAGGGATCTCATTGTGGATGCCAGAGTTGAAAATTCCCTATGTACGCTAAGGAATATGTGCAGTGGATTACAGACCAGGTAGCAGCTGTCGAGGCTGTGTGGCGCCCAGGGTGAGAGCCCCAGTTTGGAGAGAGTGGCACCATGGCAGATGAGCTGCAAATGAAATGTATGAGGTTATCTCCCACTTATGGCCATAGGACCCCAGAAGTCTCTTTGGGAGGAAAGTCCTCATTTAATGCAGAGAGATACAACCCTAATATGTTCCCTTCCCTAGTTACAACATGGGAGGAACATAAGGCTAAGTGGCAAGCAGAGAAATACTCCCTGCAATAGTTGGTTTGCACAAAGACTGACAGATATCCCTTCTTTGCCACAAAACCCTTATTCTATGTGGATAACTTAAAAGACGAGTTTGAGGAAATGGCAGCCATCTCTAAAATGAAAAATGGGTCAGTTTTGATCAAAACAGCATCCCCTGTCCAGTCACAGGCACAGCTCGATTGTAACAAGCTGGGTGACATACTGGTGACTGTCACTCCTCATAATAGTGTAAATATGGTTCAGGGCATCATTTTCCACTGAGGCCTGCTCCTACAATATAATGATAAGCTATATGCCAATTTGGAATGATGGGGTGTAAACTTTGTCCATCGTGTACATAGGAGGCCAAAGAACAATAGGGTTGCCACCGGTGTCTTCATCTTGGCATTTGAGGGTGATTCCTTGCCCTAAAAGGTCACAGTTATGGTATACCAATGTTATGTGAAACCTTATGTTCTGCCACCCCTGTGCTGTGCTTCAAATGTTTGAAATTTGGGCACATGTCTTGGCATTGCAAACCTAGCCCCATCTGTTGACATTGTGGACATCACTGCATGCGAATGCTCCTTGTGCCCTTCCCCCCCATCTGTGTTAACTGTGAAAGCACCATTCTCCCTGCTTGCCACATTGCACCATTTTCCAGAAAGAAAAGAAAATACAATAGTATATGATTGTGGACAAACTAACTCATCAAGAAACCAAGAAGTAGTATGACTACTTGCATCCAGCATGTACAGCAGTGTCATATGCTGCAGCTACAATGATGTCACCACTCTGGTGATGGTACTACTGCCTGTTACACTTCCTGCAATGGGCCCTCAGGGCCACTTGACTAAGAGTGCCCCACTGATGGTTGGGGGCTCTCCTGGACACCATCCAGTGGCTGGTCGTAGAGCCTCACAATCATCACCATTAACTGAAACTGATTCAGAGAAATCCTCTGAATCATCCAAATCCTCTAAGGAGAGGAAAGATAAGTAGTAGTCCTCCAAGAAGAAGATTCTGGTGTCCCCCATCCCTCCAGATCCTCCCTCTACTCCTGTGGCTGAGGGGGAGATTCTGAGGCCCTGGGTCTCACCACACAACGGATCCCAGAACCCATGTTTATTGATGCCTTAATTCCTCAACCAGTGGCAGCAGGTGACCTTAGGGCATAACACACCTCCTTGGTCTGTTCATGGCCTATGGTATATGAACATTATTCTCCAGTGGAATTGTACCACCTGGCTGAGCTACGACATGTTATAAGCATTTTCTCTGCCTTTTGGGGACTGATGACCTCAGATGTTAAGTCCCATAGTGCTTAGAGGCATTTGAGCCATTTGAACCTGCCTTTTGCATTGAAATTCAGGAGACTTGGTTTCCAGCAGTGTGGACCCTGGCCCTTGGTGGATAATGGGGATATTATAAGAATCGTGCTTCCTATGACGAGGTGTCAGGCAGAGTTAGAACATATGTTCTGAACGCCTCTTAATACTCCTTCAGAGTCTGTGGCTGTTCGGATAAGGGCATTTCACAATATTACCATCTGCATTGTTTTCCTCCTTATTGATGGGGCAATGCCTCCGAACATGTAGGTTGCATTGGTTTCTCAGCTCTCTCCCCCCCCCCCCCCCCCCCCGTCCCCTCACACACACATACACACTTTTCCTAATCTTGCGTGATATCTGTGCCCATAACCCTTTGTGGGGTGGAACAAAGACCACTGGCCATGGTAAAGACCATGAAAATTTAGTGGTACAACTTGACTTTTGCCTCGCGAATACTGGTGCCCCCACACACTTCAGTGTGGCACATGGAACTTTCTTGACCATTGAACTTTCCATCTGCAGTGCTTGTCTTTGCCTGTCTATCCACTGGAGAGTCCACGATGACCTGTGCGGCACTGGCCACTTCCCAATCTTTCTGTCCCTCCCTCAGCGTCACTCTTGTGAATGCCTGCTCAGATGGGCTCTCAACAGTGCTGACTGGGGTTCTTCAACATCTGCTGTTGCCCGTTGCTCCCCACTGCATGGAGATATCAATGAGACAGTTTAGAACACAACTACAGCCATTCTATCTGTAGCTGATATAGGGATCCCCTGTTTCTGGGCCTGCCCTGATGGAAGACAGTACCTCAGTGGTCATCAGAAATCAGATGCCATTAGAGATCATAAGCAGGCTCTCCAATGCCATAGGCGGCACCCATTGATAGAGCACCTCATTGCCTTTTAACGGCTCCTTGCCCGGGTGTGCCATCTAATAAAATGTTGGAAGTGGGAATGCTGGGAAAGGTATTTTTCAACCATTGGACCATGTACTTGTCCTTCACACGTGTGGGCAAGGATAACACATACCAGATGCCTGCAGGTGTACCAGCTGTTAACTTGAATGGCAGTGTCTACACTGACAGAGACTCTGTCGCCAAACATTTTGCTTTGCATTATGCATGAGCCCTAGCATCTGAGAAATTTCAACCTGCCTTTCGTGTTCTAAAACAGGTGGAGCAAAATCAATTGTCTTTTACTACATGTCATGTTGAGCTACATAATTCTCCATTCAGTGAGTGGGAATTAGTCAGTGTCCTCACTCACTGCCCCGATATGGCCCCAGGTCTGCACCACATCCACAACAAAATGATCAAACACCTGTCAGCAGATTGTCAGAGTCATACTCTTGCCATCTTTAACTGTGTCTGGAGCAAGGGCAAGTTCCCATCGCAATAGCAAGAAAGCATCATCACCCTAGTACAGAAATCAGTAAGCACCCTGTAGAGATGGGTAGTTATTACCTAGTCAGTCTCGCCAGTGTTCTCTGTAAGTTGCTTCAACGCATGGTGAGCCAGTGGCTGTGTTGACTCTTTGAGTCTTGATGTCTTCTGGCTCTGTCCCAGGGTGGTTTTCACAAAGACCATTCCACTGCTGATAATATGCTTTACCTGGAGTCTGCCATCTGAACAGCTTTTGACTAGCATCAACACCTTATAGCCATCTTCTTCCAACTACAAAACGCTTATGACACCACATCCTTGTTAAATTACTCAAGTGGAGTCCCCAGGGTCTACTCCTGATTTTTTTCATCCAGAAAATTTGTTCTGGGTTCGAATAGGTGCTTCCCACAGTACCCCCCATAGCCCAGAGAATGGGGTCCTGCAGTGCTCTATACTGAGTATCCCTCTCTTTCTGGTAGCCATCAATGGCCTAGCAGCAGCTATGGGGTCCTCAGCATCACTCTCCTTGTATCCTAACAACTTCTGCCTCTACTATGTCTCCTCTAGTATGGGTATCACTGAAAGTAGACTGCAAGGCATCGTACAAAAGGTGCGGTCATGGCCCCTCATCCATGGCTCTCCGTCTTCAACTGCCAGACTCGTGTCATGCACCTCTGTCGACATCGCACCATTCACCCACAACCAGAACTTTACCTTGTGACCAACTGCTTAATGTGTTAAAGACTTTTTGCTTTTTATGACTGGTCTTAGATGCTCAGTTGATGTGACTGGACTTCGATCCTCAATTGACGTGGGTTCCCCATCTTCAGCGGCTTAAACAAAAGTGCTGGCTGCACCTTAATGCATTTCGCTGCTTAAGTAATACCAGCTGGGGTGCAGATCGCACTATCCTTCTTCAGCTTTACAAAGCCCTGATACAGTCCCATCTCGATTATGGGAGTTTGGCATATGGTTTGGCATCACCTTCAGCATTACAGTCATTGGATCCAATACATCACTGCAGGGTTTGGCTTCTAACAGAAGCCTTTTGTTCTAGCCCTGTGAACAGCTTACCCACTGAAACTGGGTTCTTTCCATTGCAGATCAGGCACCAACAAAAGCTTTTCAGGTATGCTGCACACATTCACAGCTCCCCTAAGCATCCAAACTAATTTCTCCTCTTTTCAGACACTCCTGCAATGGCACCCAGATCAGGGATCGTAATCACAATTCACATCCAGTCCCTCCTCTCTGAATGCCAGTTGTTTCCTCTTATACCTCTCCTCTGGGCCTATTCGTATACACCTCTATGGTGCATTCCTTGGGCACAGCTTCATCTTGACCTATCACAAGCCCCAAAAGACTTGGTTCAGCTTGAGGCCATCCGCCACCAATTTTTCTCCAAATTTCCTGCATCCCAGGGTTCACAAATAGTCTATACAGATGGCTCGATGGTTACTGGTTATATAGGTTTTGCTTATACTCCTGCGGGGCGTACTGAACCGTGCTCCTTGGCATATGGTTTGTAGTGTTTTCACTGTGGAGTTGGTAGCCATTTCTTGAGCTCTTGAGCATATCCGTTCCTGCACTGGTGAGTCCTTTCTCATCTGCAGCGACTCTTTGAGCAGTTTGCAAGCTCTCGACCAGTGTTGCCCTTGCCATTCCTTGGTCATAGCTATGCAGGATTCCCTTTGTGCGCTTGAACAATGTGTACGCTCTGTGACCTTTGTCTGGACCCCTGGCCATGTTGGAATCCTGGGGATTGAACTCGCTGTTAGCTTAGCCAAACTGGCTTCCAGTAAGCTGACTCTGGATATAATTATTCCGGACACAGACCTGCGATCAGTATAAGCCTGTCAAATTTTATGGCTCTGGAATACAGAATGGCTCACTCAGACTTCACTAACCAAACTGGAGGTGATAAAGGAGACTACGAATCTAGGGAGGTCCTCCATGTAGGCCTCTTGCAAGGACTCTGCCATCCTTCATCGACTCCACATTGGCCATGTTTGGCTGACTCCTGGTCATCTCATCTGTCATGAGGATCCATCCCACTGTCATCATAGTTCCCGTTTGACGGTGGTACACGTTTTGCTGGACTGTCCCAACCTATCCATCTTGTGGTGGATTCTCAATCCCCCCGACTCGGTACCCATGCCACAGTGGCCGACTTAAATTTAGATTTTATTCGTGAAGGGGTCTTTTACCACTTTCTTTAAGGTAGGGTGCTTAACCATATTGGTTCATTAAAAGGTTGGCAGATCACTCTGTTGCCTCCTCTGCCCAGACCAGGCTGCAGCTGTCTGGGCTTGGTGGTCCAGCCCAGTCCTTACCCTGCCTGCTCTTTTACTCTTCCTCGCACCCTCTGGCATGGTCTGTTTAACTTGTTCATCTTATGTCTATCTGTACTGCTCTTGCCCTGTCCATGTTGCTAGTCTGTCATTGGCAATTTCTCAGTGGGGTACCTCTGGTAAGTGGCAGGGGTGTGGGGGATATATATCCCCTCATTGAATATTGCTTTCGGGGGCTTCTGGCTGCTCCCGAGATATAGCACCTCACCTGCTTTTCTTCCTATATCCCCCGTTCTTTTTTGTCCGTTACTTAGTCTTTGTTGACCTTTGGGTTTTCTTGCCCTGGGTTTTGCACAATAGGCCATCTCTGATGTACACACTTGTAGACCTGTTTGTTCAAGGAAAAAGGGACAGATGACTTAGTAGTTTGGTTCCTTTAATTATCCAACCAATCAACCAACTAACATGCTTGAAAGTTCTCAGTCCCTCACTTTTCTCTCATATTTATAGAGTCATAGGATAATTTCACTGCCATCCTTGGATCCACCCATTACGTGAACTTACCTTCCTCCAAGCAGCTCATGTAACCATCTCTTGTTACCTTACTCTTTCTCTCTCCTTCCCATCTCGATTCGTCCATTTGTGTGCAGCCTTTATCTCCCCTCTATGTATTTTGAGCAATTGTTTACTCTGCTTTCGTTAGTGCATCTCTCTCTGCTTGCTTCTGCCCTGACCTTTCAGATGTTAATTTATTATTCTTTATATTGGAGTTTGTCCTCTCTCCTTGACCATGATGTCAATGGGATATTTAAGTTTATTATCGATTTTAATGTACTCTTTGACAAAATAATATGCTGCGATGAAGAGTAGTGACAAGTTAATAGTTTGGCGTATCAAATTTTCATTGTAGTGTAGACTCTGCAAAGTACATAATCTCAGTGACACTCAGGAGGTTGATTATATCAGATTTGCCACTGTATCCTTTTCGTCATAGATGCTAGATCAGTAGAATGACAGGATTACTTCATTGAATCTTGGGAAAGTATGAAGGGAAATCAGTAGCACGAAAAAAATTTCGTCTGTCCATGATAAGCACAGGTAGCATAATCGGTAGTGTATTGCCTGTTCAGGGTATGGATATAGGCTGCAGTATTTGTCCAGAGCATTTTTGGTCTTTAGCTTTCTTATACAGAATACTGATTTCTCTCTCTCTCTCTCTCTCTCTCTCTCTCTCTCTCTGTATAACCTGACTTCCACTGCAGAGCATAGGATTGATTGTAGGATACAGGCTCCCTAAGAATGGTTCAAATGGCTCTGAGCACTATGGGACTTAACTTCTGTGGTCATCAGTCCCCTAGAACTTAGAACTACTTAAACCTAACTAACCTAAGGACATCACACACATCCATGCCCGAGGCAGGATTCGAACCTGCGACCATAGCAGTCGCGCGGTTCCGGACTGAGCGCCTTAACCGCGAGACCACCGTAGCCGGCACAGGCTCCCTGATAAAGATCTTGGTGAAGAAGGTAATGAAGTGGTTATTTGGGGGAGCTGGAAATGGTGATCTCTCTTTATACACCCATCTCTCTCCTTCCAATGCTCTCAGAATTGTTTGATAAGATGGATTACAACAGAACCAACTTTCTGAAAATAACCTTTTAATGTCATCTTGGCTTAGCTTCTGTAAAGGATTTATGGAGGAAGCTATACTTACCAAGGCCTTTGGTCATGTAGATCACAAAATGCTATAGGGGAAACAATCATGGTGTGGCATTAAAGGTATTCTCCTTGTGTGGGTTATATATTGACACTAGAAAACAGAGAGGTCACATTAGCAAATGATACAACAGAAATTGGACTACATTCAAAGTGGGGAAATACTAAACAAGGTGCTGTAAAGGACTCAGTGTTTGGCTCACTACTGTTTGTGACCTATGAAGATGATTTAACCAGCACATTGGATGACTCGTCAAAAACTGCAATAGTTGCTAATGACAAAAGTATTGATAAAGGATCCAAATGCATGAGTATCAGAATCTACTAGAAGAGTACTGGAACAGGATTACAGCTGATTCACAGCTAACAGCTTAACTCATAATCTCACAGTAACTTATATTATGCAGTTCCAAACAAATAAAATCATCTACCAGAAGTAGAAACCACCGGGCACACACAGTGAGGCTCCATGTGTGAATTTCCTAGATCTCCACATGTGTAATAAACAGAGCTGCTGTTGGTGATAATGATAGCGGTGGTGGTGGTGGTGGTGGTGGTGGTGGTGGTGGTGGTGAGTTTGTATGGCTCAGGTCTTTCTATTTGACGCCATTTCTGTGACTTAGGTGACCCTAAACTACCTCAGTTATGAAATGGAGACCCACAGTTTATTGTGGAATCTGAACCATGTGTTGCTTCTGGTGACTCCTCACATCATTGAGAGGTGAAGAGAGGTTAAATTGAAGACTGAGAAATCCATGGTCTGGCTAAGATGGGATCCCATGACCTCTTGATTTCCAGACATGCAACTTTCCACTGCTAGACCACCAGTGGGTGGTGTGTGTGTGTGTGTGTGTGTGTGTGTGTGTGTGTGATGAGAGTTTGCATTGATCAAAATATATGGCCATATCTTTTGACTGCATTGCCTTAGGAACTTAAATTTTTTACACCACCAAGGAACTGTCGACCTTGGTACCTGAATAAATTTCCGTTTGGTACCAGTATCTGTCCTTGAGAAAAAGGGATCTTGACATCCAGACTATGAAGTGATCCTGTAAGGGCCTCTTTTTTTTTTGCCAATTGAGATACAGAATCCTACAAATGAATTTATGATGAACTCTGCAATTCACAATGACAGTACTAGAAGTAAATATAATTTACATATCAATTATGCTTCCCTATCCAAGGGTCAGAATGGACTTCTGTACCCTAGCACAAAAGTCTACACAGGTAGCCAGTGGACATCAGTTAGCAAATTGAAAATCTCCAGATGTTCAAAAAGATAAAAGAATACCTCATTAGCTACTTACTCAATTTATCAGAATATCTACATTCAATAATGTGAATTCCACATAAGTATAATTTTTGAATTAAACAGGTCTTGACTTTGCCAATATATAGACAGCTGGTATGGCTGGTCGAAAGTAACAGCTTTGTTTGAAGTACAGCAGTGTGTTGATTATCCAAAAGTCGGTCAACCAAACGTCTGTTCAACCGAACTGTTGCTCCCAAATGCCGCTCCCCCTTGCTATGGTCTAGTATGTTGATTCTTCAGCAGCCAGGGAAGAAGATTACGCTCTCAAAACCATTTACATGGCTGATGAAACTAGGCTCAGTGGGAAAGCTTTGCCAAGGATAAACTCGTGCTTCACATAGTGAATTAGCAGCACCTGGTCTTAAAATAAGCTAGGATCGTATTGCTTCTTGGGCTAATGCTACTGGCAGCCACCGACTGCTTAGGCTTGTCATTAGTAAATGCAAGAAACGGTGTTGTTCCAAACACATTAACATGTCTGTGATGTCTGTTGTGTACAAATCACAAGAGAGAGCCAGGATAGATAGTACGATTTTCACTGAACGGTTTATGGAAGTTTTCGTACCCTCTGTAGAAGCTCATGAAAAGGGAGAAAAGATTACTGTCCCTTGACAATCCACCCACTCATCCATCGTGTAATATCTTAAACTAAAAGGATGAGTTCATGAAAGTGATGTTTATTCCACTCGACATAACGTCCTTATTAAAGGCCATGGATCAAGGCATAATTGACACTGTCTGATGATATTGCAGAAAAAATTGTTACTCATGTTATTGTTAGAAAGGAAGAGGAGGTAGAAAAAAGTCTGTTAAGAAATGAATATTTTTTATAATTTGAAAGATGGTCCTACATGATCGGAGCAGCATGGGATAATGTAAAGGAACAGAATTTGAAAAAGCCTGAAATAAAATTTTAGTTATGGCGAAGAGTTGTCAAAGTAATTGAAAACAATGAACAGAATGGTATGTCCAAAATGCCAAAAGAACTCAACTGCCATGATTGTGAAGATGATGATAAAGAGTGGATGAATGTTGACAGTGCAAGTCCAAGGCATAAAATTGTGCAAGACATGAAATTGTAAAACTTGTTGGTGATAAAACTGGGACCAGCATCTCATCAGCTAGTGTCCAGAAAATGAAAATACACTTGCAGCTTCTGAAGCTTTCACATGTTTAGTTATTGTCTTGTGATGGTTTGATGCTCAAAATGAAAGTGACCAGTATCAGATATTATGTGTGGAAAAAAGCACACAACTTAGCTGCTCGTAAGTAGGTAGGCCTGCATAAACAGACCAAAACTAAGAATTTTTGAAGCATTAATTCTATACACGTGTACTGTACATGCAAAATGTGTACATATTACATATTTTGTGTTTGCAAGGCTATACTATGTACATTCCTACTGTACTTAACTGTGTAATAGTAAGAGATTCACATTGCTATAAATGTATGTGGTTTTTATTTGTAAACTGATAAATAAAAGTATACAGTTTGATTATCTGAATAAACAACATTTTCCGAACCCATGTCGTCCAGTTAGTTAGGATAGTCAATGCTCTACTGTATCTGGTGAAAACAAGAGCTGAACAGTAGAGGAGGAGTTACAATAGCTTTTTTTCAAAGCAACTGTTTTTCTCCTGATACACTGTTACATATGGAAGTATTCTAGAAATAATTCTCATAGTTATCAGGTTGAATAAATTAGCAGTTATCATAATTTCTTGACCATATATTTAACAGAAGTGGTCAGCAGTGGCTGCTTCCTCCTGTTAATGTATAATTTGATGGGATTTACAGAATGTGGTGTGTGAATAAAAGAATGAATGACTGAATCTATACCATTTTCTGTTGTGAAGTGGAGACTGTTTTATTAGTGTGACAATATTAAGTTTACTGGTCTGTATGTAGGTTCAGTATTTTCTTAAATGTTTTGAATTGTGTTTTAGGTTAATTCAAATTTCTTCAAGCATTCACAGTCAATGGTCGCAGGCACTTCAGAAATGCACAAACTGTGGCAGGTAGTCGTGCCTCACCTCAAAAGCAGCCTGGAATACCTCTATCAGAGAACTGCTATGTGGTAAAGTTCCTCCTCTATCAGAAATTTTATTACTATATTATAAGTTAAACAATAATTCAAATGTAATAGTAGATGTCCACATTAGTTCAAGTGAAAATTCACATTACTGAAATAATTTACTATTTTACAGGATGGAATATGAAAATGACTTCTCACTAGCAGGCAATACAGCTGCCAATAGAGGACTTGGATATCGTGATCAGATGTCTTCTCAGGAATTTGCGCTAAGTTTTGAGCTGCCGTATTATACCAAATACTTCCTCATTGCTGCTTATTTGGCATCATACATTCCCTCAAAACTGGATAAAGCTCTCTTTATGAAACGGAAAGATAAGAAGAAGAAAAAGAGAATCAACAGATCTAAAAATGACATCCTAAGTGATATGCTTTTAGGACCAAAACCATTCACGGTGGATAGACTGTTGGCTATATTTTATTCTATTGTTCAAGATGAGGTCAGCTTCACAGTAAATCTTTCTGTGCAGGTCAGTATTCTGTTAGCTTATTTAGCCCTTTACTTACTAACAAATTGCTGTTACTAGTATAAGTCATTTTCATTATTAAATAACTACAGTAATGCAAGCAGTGTTAAAGCAAAGGAAGAAAGGAAAATATTTTTCTTAATAGGCTTTATCGTACACAAACATAAGGTGATAAAAACCACCATTCGAGACCAATAGCTCCTTCATACAACAGGAGTGGGGTTGGGGCTGTTCAGACTTTAAGAAGGAATGTCATCACACTAAAAAATATCGTGAAATGAATGAATTGAGTTAGTTTAAAAACTGCCAAATGTGCATTTATTTCTAACAAAACATAAAAATTTTAATACCAAGGGATGCTACATGGATATTTTAAAAGAACAAGCCGACATAACCTGTGATGTATGATACAATTACTTCTGAATACTGTAGAAAATTCCGTTATCACCCAACTTAATCTGCAAGAAAAAAGTATATGAAAACAGCATGCACTGGGATTACATCAGAAAAAAATACTGTGTACAACAGATTTAGAAAGGGGGGGGGGGGAGTTGACTCTGTGGAATACACAGAACACACTAGCATTTGTGGGGAATCATTAGAAAAATGTAACTTCACCACAGATTACTAATGTTTATTCAAGTAAACAACTGAAAATTCAACTCATTAACTGAAATTACAGGCACAAATGTGTTTTATTTTAAATACATAGTCCAGAGATCCATTAGCATGTGTTGAAGCATGGATATGGAATGTGTTAAAATGTGTGTTTTATTGCATGCATATCCTTTACATCAAATTAATGCACATACGAGATGTGTGAGAAAAGTTATGAGGCTGGCAACACTTCGACTGATCTGGCAACACTGTGTTGTTCTACTTGTGGAGACCACTGTGTTCATTCCTACCAGATGTTCTGAACAATGATCACATATTTCTGAGAGCTTCATGAGTGAAGTTGTGTTTTTGATGTGTGTTACAAAAATGGAACAGCAGAATTTAGAGCAATGTTGTGCAATCATGTCTTGTGTTAAATGTGTGGAATCCATGAGTGTGACCTTTGAAAAGTTGAAACAGGCCTATGGGGAACATTCTGGAGACCTTCAACTTCAAAAACAGGCGAAAACATTAAACATGTGCATGCTATTGTGAGAATTTGTTCCTCCAGGACAAACTGTCAACAGTGTGTTTTGCAAAGATGTCCTTGAAAGCATCAGAAAAAGAATGAATAGAGTGAGACGAGATGTTGCAGACAAGTGGATGCTGCATCATGACAATTCCCCATGTCAGGCAGCCACTTACATCACAGAATTTTGACCTCAAAAGGCATTCCTGCCATTCCACAGCCCTCCTGCTCACTTGGTCCAATTCCACGTGACTTTTTTCTTTTCCTAAAACTGAAAAATGTCTTAAAAGGACATCATTTTGGGACCCTGGAGAACATTTAGAAGAATGTGACTGACATGTTAAAGGCCCTACTAGTTGAAGCCTTTCACCATTGCTACCAAGACTGGGAATGATACTCTAATGACGTATAGCTGCCGAAGGGAACTATGTTGAATGGGACAATATTGCTAATTGGAAAAAATAAGCAAATAAAAACTTTGACAGATAAAAAATCAGTCTCATGACTTTCTTCACACACCTCGTGTCATTTGCAGTCTCCTAATTTATTATTTTTCAGCATGAATTTGCCTTTGATTCAATGGATCTTTTAAAGATTCAGCTTCATTTATCTAGTAAGAAAGCACAGTAACCAGAGTTGTAGAACAGAAACAAAATGTTTCACATGCAAACAGAAAGTTATGGGGAAGTGGTCTGTATCTCTCTGTTAAAAGGAATCTTCTAGATAATACTTTTTTCCCTCAAACAAAAGCTCTTTTTCGCTGTTGAATAATTCATGATCTCTTAGGGACGTGTCACCACTTAAGTGATTAAAGATTTTGGTGCTAGGCTATTTAACGTCTTTCTGAACTAGACGTATTTATCCTATCACAGTTTAGATTGTATTTTCTTCTTGTGTTATTGCTGTGATATGTATTGTTTGTATCATAGTGAGAAGCTTTGTACAATTTTCTTCTGTGTATGTGCGGATGGATATGTGTGTGTGTGCGAGTGTATACCTGTCCTTTTTTCCCCCTAAGGTAAGTCTTTCCGCTCCCGGGATTGGAATGACTCCTTACCCTCTCCCTTAAAACCCACATCCTTTCATCTTTCCCTCTCCTTCCCTCTTTCCTGATGAGGCAACAGTTTGTTGCGAAAGCTTGAATTTTGTGTGTGTGTTTGTGTTTGTTATATATAAAAATAGAGGGAAACATTCCACGTGGGAAAAATATATCTAAAAACAATGATGATGTGACTTACCGAACGAAAGCGCTGGCAGGTCGATAGACACACAAACACACACACAAAATTCAAGCTTTCGCAACAAACTGTTGCCTCATCAGGAAAGAGGGGAAGGAGAGGGAAAGACGAAAGGATGTGGGTTTTAAGGGAGAGGGTAAGGAGTCATTCCAATCCCGGGAGCGGAAAGACTTACCTTAGGGGGAAAAAAGGACGGGTATACACTCGCGCGCACACACACACATATCCATTCATACATATACACACACAAGCAGACATATTTAAAGACAAAGAGTTTGGGCAGAGATGTCAGTCGAGGCAGAAGTGCAGAGGCAAAGATGTTGTTGAATGACAGGTGAGGTGTGAGTGGCGGCAACTTGAAATTAGCGGAGATTGAGGCCTGGTGGATAACGGGAAGAGAGGATATATTGAAGAGCAAGTTCCCATCTCCGGAGTTCGGATAGGTTGGTGTTAGTGGGAAGTATCCAGATAACCCGGACGGTGTAACACTGTGCCAAGATGTGCTGGCCGTGCACCAAGGCATGTTTAGCCACAGGGTGATCCTCATTACCAACAAACACTGTCTGCCTGTGTCCATTCATGCGAATGGACAGTTTGTTGCTGGTCATTCCCACATAGAATGCGTCACAGTGTAGGCAGGTCAGTTGGTAGATCACGTGGGTGCTTTCACACGTGGCTCTGCCTTTGATCGTGTACACCTTCCGGGTTACAGGACTGGAGTAGGTGGTGGTGGGAGGGTGCATGGGACAGGTTTTACACCGGGGGCGGTTACAAGGGTAGGAGCCAGAGGGTAGGGAAGGTGGTTTGGGGATTTCATAGGGATGAACTAAGAGGTTACGAAGGTTAGGTGGACGGCGGAAAGACACTCTTGGTGGAGTGGGGAGGATTTCATGAAGGATGGATCTCATTTCAGGGCAGGATTTGAGGAAGTCGTATCCCTGCTGGAGAGCCACATTCAGAATCTGATCCAGTCCCAGAAAGTATCCTGTCACAAGTGGGGCACTTTTGTGGTTCTTCTGTGGGAGGTTCTGGGTTTGAGAGGATGAGGAAGTGGCTCTGGTTATTTGTTTCTCTACCAGGTCGGGAGGTTAGTTGCGGGATGCGAAAGCTGTTCTCAGGTTGTTGGTGTAATGGTTCAGGGATTCCGGACTGGAGCAGATTCGTTTGCCACGAAGACCTAGGCTGTAGGGAAGGGACCGTTTGATGTGGAATGGGTGGCAGTTGTCGTAATGGAGATACTGTTGCTTGTTGGTGGGTTTGATGTGGATGGACGTGTGAAGCTGGCCATTGGACAGGTGGAGGTCAACATCAAGGAAAGTGGCATGGGATTTGGAGTAGGACCAGGTGAATCTGATGGAACCAAAGGAGTTGAGGTTGGAGAGGAAATTCTGGAGTTCTTCTTCACTGTGAGTCCAGATCATGAAGATGTCGTGAATAAATCTGTACCAAACTTTGGGTTGGCAGGCCTGGGTAACCAAGAAGGCTTCCTCTAAGCGACCCATGAATAGGTTGGCGTACGAGGGGGCCATCCTGGTACCCATGGCTGTTCCCTTTAATTGTTGGTATGTCTGGCCTTCTAAAGTGAAGAAGTTGTGGGTCAGGATGAAGCTGGCTAAGGTAATGGGGAAAGAGGTTTTAGATAGGGTGGCAGGTGATCGGCGTGACAGGAAGTGCTCCATCGCAGCGAGGCCCTGGACGTGCGGAATATTTGTGTATAAGGAAGTGGCATCAATGGTTACAAGGATGGTTTCTGGGGGTAACGGATTGGGTAAGGATTCCAGGCATTCGAGAAAGTGGTTGGTGTCTTTGATGAAGGATGGGAGACTGCACGTAATGGGTTGAAGGTGTTGATCTACGTAGGCAGAGATACGTTCTGTGGGGGCTTGGTAACCAGCTACAATGGGGCGGCCGGGATGATTGGGTTTGTGAATTTTAGGAAGAAGGTAGAAGGTAGGGGTGCGGGGTGTCGGTGGGGTCAGGAGATTGATGGAGTCAGGTGAAAGGTTTTGTAGGGGGCCTAAGGTTCTGAGGATTCCTTGAAGCTCTGCCTGGACATCAGGAATGGGATTACCTTGGCAAACTTTGTATGTGGTGTTGTCTGAAAGCTGACGCAGTCCCTCAGCCACATACTCCCGACGATCAAGTACCACGGTCGTGGAACCCTTGTCCGCCGGAAGAATGATGAAGGACCGGTCAGCCTTCAGATCACGGATAGCCTGGGCTTCAGCAGTGGTGATGTTGGGAGTAGGATTAAGGTTTTTTAAGAAGGATTGAGATGCAAGGCTGGAAGTCAGAAATTCCTGGAAGGTTTGGAGAGGGTGATTTTGAGGAAGAGGAGGTGGGTCCCGCTGTGACGGAGGACGGAACTGTTCCAGGCAGGGTTCAATTTGGATGGTGTCTTGGGGAGTTGGATCATTAGGAGTAGGAGTAGGATCATTTTTCTTCGTGGCAAAGTGATACTTCCAGCAGAGAGTACAAGTGTAGGACAGTAAATCTTTGACGAGGGCTGTTTGGTTGAATCTGGGAGTGGGGCTGAAGGTGAGGCCTTTGGATAGGACAGAGGTTTCGGATTGGGAGAGAGGTTTGGAGGAAAGGTTAACTACTGAATTAGGGTGTTGTGGTGCCAGATTGTGTTGATTGGAATTTTGAGGTTTTGGAGGGAGTGGAGCTGGAAGTGGGAGACTGAGTAGATGGGAGAGACTGGGTTTGTGTGCAATGAGAGGAGGTTGAGGTTTGCTGGAAAGGTTGTGAAGAGTGAGTGAGTTGCCTTTCCGGAGGTGGGAAACCAGGAGATTGGATAGTTTTTTGAGGTGAAGGGTGGCATGCTGTTCTAATTTGCGGTTGGCCTGTAGGAGGATGCTCTGAATAGCCGGTGTGGATGTGGGAGAGGAAAGATTGAGGACTTTTATTAAGGATAGGAGTTGACGGGTGTGTTCATTGGCTGAGTTGATGTGTAGGTGAAGGATTAGGTGGGTGAGGGCAATGGATTGTTCAGTTTGGACCTGGTATAGGGACTGATGGAAAGAAGGGTTGCAGCCAGAGATGGGAACTTTAAGTGTGAGGCCTTTGGGGGTTATGCCAAATGTCAGACAAGCCTGAGAAAATAAAATATGCGAGTGTAATCTGGCTAGGGTGAAGGCATGTTTGCGGAGGGAATGTAAATAAAACTTAATGGGGTCGTTGTGGGGGTGTTGTGAGGATCACATGGTATTAGAAGGTGGAAAGTGTGAGGTTGAAATGAAAATGAGAGATAAAAATATATGGGGAGAGATAAGGGTGAACTAGAAAGTAACTGGAGATCTGGTATGAAAAAAGGCGAAAAAGTGTTGGTTATGTTGATCCTGTGGTGAACTTGGGTTGGTGGACAGCGATGTGCATGAAGGTTAGGTGGTTGTGTTGCCGCTAAAACACGTTAAAGGATGGAGAAATTCGGGAAAATTTCGAAAAAACGTGTAAATGTATTAAAGGAGTGGTGTTGTGGTGAAAGATTACGAAAATGGGGCTAACAATTGTAATAATGACGTTAAAACCTGTGGGGAGCGGCTAAAATTGATCAGTGATGTGCGAAAAACGGAAGTGGAAATAAAGTGAAAGTTATTAGAACTAGTCGAAATGGTTGTTTAATACGTGAAAGCAGCTGTTATAAAAGTGCTATAAAATCCACCGTTTCTAGTTCTCCCTCTTTCCTGATGAGGCAACAGTTTGTTGCGAAAGCTTGAATTCTGTGTGTATGTTTGTGTTTGTTTGTGTGTCTGTCGACCTGCCAGCACTTTCATTTGGTAAGTCACATCATCTTTGTTTTTAGGTATGTTAAATAATTTAGTTAGATGTGAATGTGTTGAGGTGAACTTCTTTAGCCAGAAATTTGCTATTTTATCATTTCCAGGGGCTTTCCAATTGTGCGTGGAATTAATTGCTCGGGTGACTTCATGTTGCAAAATTATCACTTCAGGCATTTGTGGTATCATCTTGTATGTGTCTGTTTCTGCTTGTATCCACCATGCATGTCTGTTATGTTGTACTGGGTTTGACCATATGTTGCTCCAGAAGTGTTCCATGTCTGTTATGTTTGGTGGATTGTCTATTTTTATGTGTGTGTTATCTATTGTTTGGTAAAATTTCTTTTGGTTTGTGTTGAATGTTTGGTTTTGTTTCCTTCTATTTTCACTTTTTTTGTATCTTCTAAGTCGTTTGGCCAATGCTTGTAATTTCTGCTTCTTTTCATCTAATTGCTCTATTGCTTCTTGTTGTGAGATTTTACCTAACCTTTTTCGTTTTTTGTCTGATATTTCATTTCTTATAAATTGTGTTAGCTGTCCGATGTCTTTTCTCAGTTTTTCTATTCTGATCTGTAGCCAGTGTTGCCATGCTGGTTTTGTGGGTTTCTTCTGTGTGTTGGTTGGTTCTGATCTCTGCCTAGTGTGTATATTTAGTGTAGTGAGTGCTCCTACATAAACCAGTAGTTGTAACTCTTCCATAGTTGTGTATTCATTTATTTTGTTGTGTATGATTGTGTTGATAGTTTTTATTGTTGTTTCGACTTGTGGGCTATTTGGTGGTCTATGCAAGAATGGTCTAATGTCTGTATTTGTGTCTTTGTATTCTATATATGTCAACTGAAATTTTTCTTCTATATCTAACATGTGTGTCACTTCATGTTCTATTTGTGCTTGTGCTGGTGGCTGTCTTAAGATTTTGTTTTCCTCTGATTGTTTAATTGATGCGTGTTGTTCTTTGTTTGTTTGCTCTGGGATGTTTGAGTCCATTACTGTATTTTCTTCTTCTTCTAATTGCACATTATTTTGTTCCAGTATTTGTTGTACTTCTTGTTTGATGTTTTCTAATTCTGACTGGGGTATCCTGTTATTTTTTATTATTACACGGACCTGATCAGCTAGTCGCTGTTCTGTTAAAAATTTTAATTCCGGGTATCTGGTAATAAATGTTGTGTATACTTGTGATCTGTATCCAGTTGTGTTGGTTCCTAGGTTTGTTGCTTGGTAATAACAGAACATGAGGTGTCGATTAACTTCATCTGACCATCTCATCCTCTGTCTTTGTTTTCCTTCTAGGGTGGTTGCAGGAAGCATATCCTGCAAAACACCTCTATTTGGATTTAAATCATTTTCCAGTTGGCTAGCAGTGTCATTACCATTGTAGGCGGGCATAGGGTTCAAGCGTCGTCCCCGACCATGACGGCGCTTTTCCGAGGCTTCTTTAGTTCTGTCCTGAACCAAGTAATCACACTAAAAGTGGGGTTAGCCCTATTAGTGGTTTGTTCTTTTCGTCGCCTTTTACGACTGGCAGAACATACCGGAGGCCTATTCTTTTCCCGGGCCTCCACGGGGAATTATTATTATGATTTCTTTACTTTCTCAGACGTTAAGTCTGGTTAAGAATGGAAAGTGACGCGGACCTTGATCAAGCGTCACTTCCTATTAACTGTACAGTATGTGTTATATTGCATTTAGGAACTTTCGGGTAATTGAACATATATCAATAATTACGGATTTCTGTAGTTGTATATATATGTTTGGATGTAGCTGTATTGCATTGATGTACTGGTGGATATTGTGTGGTATGACTCCTGTAGTTGATAGTATAATTGGTATGATGTCAACTTTATCCTGATGCCACATGTCTTTGACTTCCTCAGCCAGTTGGATGTATTTTTCAATTTTTTTTCCTGTTTTCTTTTGTATATTTGTTGTATTGGGTATGGATATTTCGATTAGTTGTGTTAATTTCTTCTTTTTATTGGTGAGTATGATGTCAGGTTTGTTATGTGGCGTTGTTTTATCTGTTATAATGGTTCTGTTCCAGTATAATTTGTATTCATCATTCTCCAGTACATTTTGTGCTGCATACTTGTATGTAGGAACTTGTTGTTTTAAAAGTTTATGTTGTAAGGCAAGCTGTTGATGTATTATTTTTGCTACATTGTCATGTCTTCTGGGGTATTCTGTATTTGCTAGTATTGTACATCGGCTCGTGATGTGATCTACTGTTTCTATTTGTTGTTTACCAAGTCTGCATTTATCTGTTGTGGTATTGGGATCTTTAATAATATGCTTGCTGTAATACCTGGTGTTTATTGTTTGATCCTGTATTGCAATCATGAATCCTTCTGTCTCACTGTATATGTAGTGGACTGTTAAGGCAGCCAGTCCACAGTGAAGTAGCCGAAGGGGCACGCGTCAACTCACGCCGTCTGGCGTTAAGTCTGGAACAGGATTCGTAATGAATGTGATAAAGAAAAGAACGTAGCTACTAGAACACTTAACTTTTATATTGTCCTTTGGTATACAGCATTCTGGATGATACAAGTGAGACTCTATCTTGAGGTACATGCAACGTTACAAATGGTTAATGGCGCCTTGCTAGGTCGTAGCCATTAACTTAGCTGAAGGCTATTCTAACTGTCTCTCGGCAAATGAGAGAAAGGCTTCGTCAGTGTAGTCGCTAGCAACGTCGTCCGTACAACTGGGGCGAGTGCTAGTACGTCTCTCAAGACCTGCCTTGTGGTGGCGCTCGGTCTGCGATCCTGACAGTGGCGACACGCGGGTCCGACATGTACTAATGGACCGCGGCCGATTTAAGCTACCACCTAGCAAGTGTGGTGTCTGGCGGTGACACCACAGTATATATTGCCTTTTCTTAGCCATGTGTTGGATGCGTCTTGATCGATGTGTGGCTGTGTTAGATGATACGGGTGCTTGCCATGAAGTGTTTTCTTTTTCCAATTTACTTTCTTCGTATCTGTTGATATTATGTGATCTAAAGGGTTGTAGAAGTGGTTATGAAATTGCAGTGGTGTAGCCGATGTATTTATATGAGTGATTGCCTTGTGTATTTTGCTAGTTTCTGCTCGTTCTAGAAAGAATTTTCTTAAATTGTCTACCTGTCCATAATGTAGGTTTTTTATGTCGATAAATCCCCTTCCTCCTTCCTTTCTGCTTAATGTGAATCTTTCTGTTGCTGAATGTATGTGATGTATTCTATATTTGTGGCATTGTGATCGTGTAAGTGTATTGAGTGCTTCTAGGTCTGTGTTACTCCATTTCACTACTCCAAATGAGTAGGTCAATATTGGTATGGCATAAGTATTTATAGCTTTTGTCTTGTTTCTTGCTGTCAATTCTGTTTTCAGTATTTTTGTTAGTCTTTGTCTATATTTTTCTTTTAGTTCTTCTTTAATATTTGTATTATCTATTCCTATTTTGTGTCTGTATCCTACATATTTATAGGCATCTGTTTTTTTCCATCGCTTCTATGCAGTCGCTGTGGTTATCCAATATGTAATCTTCTTGTTTAGTGTGTTTTCCCTTGACTATGCTATTTTTCTTACATTTGTCTGTTCCAAAAGCCATACTTATATCATTGCTGAATACTTCTGTTATCTTTAGTAATTGGTTGAGTTGTTGATTTGTTGCTGCCAGTAGTTTTAGATCATCCATGTATAGCAAATGTGTGATTTTGTGTGGGTATGTTCCAGTAATATTGTATCCATAATTTGTATTATTTAGCATGTTGGATAGTGGGTTATTATTATTATTAATCATCCAAGGATCAGCTTGCATAGATAAGGGTATCATCAAGGTACTGCAATACAGCTCAGTAGTGCCAAAGATAAAATGCACAGAATATGAAACATGCATGCTTTGAGGATAGGACAGGACAGGTGGTTGGCTGTGGCCTTAACGAACCATCACAGTGACCGGACAGAGCCACTTCATCCTTCCGAATATGACAGTGTCCTAACAGCTGCACTCTCATTTGGTTGGTTTCAGTTGTAGTGTTCTTGATCTACACACAATTTGTTTCAGGTGACATGTAATAAAAGATATGGTTTTGTTCTTTATTGCTGCATATACTAAGAATATGCACTGATGGACCCTGGACTGTATGGAGATGATGCTGTGCCTCTTGCACCAACTTGAATCTGTTACACTGCACGAGCATTCGGGAGGACGACGGTTCAATCCCGCGTCCGGCCGTCCTGATTTAGGCTTTCCGTGATTTCCCTAAATCGCTCCAGGCAAATGCCGGGATGCTTCCTTTGAAAGGGCACGGCCAGCTTCCTTCCCCGCCCTTCCCTAATCCGATGAGACCGATGACCTCGCAGTTTGGTCTCTTCCCCCAAACAACCCAACCCAACACTAAGACAATCCTCCTGACAGGTGTACAATTATTATCCAATCTGTTGAGAAAGCAGATTCCATGCCCCCAAACATGCAACTATGCTCCTCAGTCTGCCTGAAAAACTCAGACAGCATCCTCCAATTATGAGTGAGACGTTGAACTCAGGAGGATGATAATATGACATTACTATCATGCATTTTACACCTTGACACAGGCTTTCCTTGTTAAAGCAGTAAACCATGATTACTTATTGAAGTGTGAGAGGGTGTTGTAGTTACCCCCTTTCATTACTACCCACTATTGTGGCCTCTAAGTAATCTTTAATTTTGTAGTATGCATTACTTAGGAAGAATGTTTTATTTGCCTTTTTACACAGTCATTTTTAGTAATCCTTTTCCTTTCCCTTGGCAATCTACCATACAGTTTTATTCTCAGATAGAAAATGTTTTGGGGTTTTTGTTTGTTTTTCCTTGGAAAATATATTGTCCAAACTGGCTTTTGTTCCATGATTACATGTAGAACTGTTAGTGAAAGTGGGGTAGCGTTCTCACTTCCCGCGCCCGGGTTTCCGAGTTTGATTCCCGGCGGGGTCAGGGATTTTCTCTGCCTCGTGATGACTTGGTGTTGTGTGATGTCCTTAGGTTAGTTAGGTTTAAGTAGTTCTAAGTTCTAGGGGACTGATGACCATAGATGTTAAGTCCCATAGTGCTCAGAGCCATTTTTGTTCGTGTAATTTTTGGTAATTTTTTCACTGATAGTCTCCGCATATTGGTAGATTTACTGGCTTTGTGTAGTAAGGATGCCCAGTTTTTTTATATGCCTATTTGCAGAGAACCCGATTACTACTTTTAATTATTATTTTTACAGCCTTTCCCTGCAGTTTAAATCTGTGTCCACATTTTGTGTCTTACCTCTCCAGAAAGGAATCTTATAGCTAAGAATTAAGTGCACATATGCATAGTATGTCACCACAAGACAAGTGCTGTTACAAACTGATGCTAAAAACCTAAGAGCAAAACATGCTGACAACTTTTTTTGCCATTATCTTTGTGTGCTCAGTCTATATTAGCTGACACTCAATGTTCATCCATAAAGCTGTGTGCTTGTAACACACTCTACAGATTTTTTGTCTAGGCTTAATGTGACATAGTTGTTTCCTCTCAGTGCGCTGAAATGTGTACTTTTTTAAAATCTTCAATGTTAATTTTTTACGTACTACACAATCATAAATATCCTTGAGTGTTTTGTTTTCTTCCTCTAGTATAAGTTTTGATGTTTCATGAGTGAGTGATGCATTTGTCATCTGCGAAAAGAACTTTTCGTCTATGTCTTACACTGTCTTGAAAGTGTATATATATATATATATATATATATATATATATATATATATATATATATATATATATATAGAATCATATTGGACCCCATATACTACCTTTAGGAACACCTAAGTTTGTGTGTTTCTCATCTGGCAATTGTTTTAGAAAAAAATTATCGTCAGCAGAAATGTGAACTTTCTCTGCCTTTTGCATCCTGTTTTACCATCTTTTCACTATTCCTCTTATACCTAGCACTTCTCACTTGTTTAGTATTTTTTACTCAACAACGTCAAAAGCCTTGGACAAGTCTAAGATAATGCCTGTGACACAGTCATCCTTGTCAGAAGCTGAAAGTATCACACATCTGAACTCTGTAATGGCTGACACTGTACTTCTCCCTCTTCGGAAACGATCTGTGCTTTGTAAAAAAAGGTAGTATTTTTTTCCAGTAACTCATTATTCTCTCTTTCATAAGTGGATAAGTTATTTTCAAGAATGAAGGCAGTAGTGAAACTGGCCTGTAGTTTGTGGTGCTTTCCGCATTACCTTTCTTCAGTAAGGGCACAACTTACACACGTTTTAGGTACTCTAGGAAAATATCTGAACTAAATGACTCATTTTTTATTCATTTAATGCAGCTTGTATGCTATCTATGCACGGGTTCAGAACAGCAACAAGGACTTCATCTGTGTCTGCTGAGTTCTTATTTTTTAATTGTTATACTGTCTTCCTGACTTCAAGCTCAGCTATGGGAAACATCATCTTTGTGCTTGCTTGCTGTGTAAGTTGTCATGGTTGCTACATGTTTTTAGGGGTTTTTTGCTGCAGCTACGTTCAGAGAAGATTCTTTTGTAGGCCTGCAATTTTGCAGGTTTTACCCAAGCCAGTCTTTAGATTTATTGTTTGACAGTAATTATCTGAAAGGCTGAGATCTCTTATAAATACTTTACAATTTTCCCCTGCAGATACCTGAAGAACATGGTCTAAAACTGATGCTGAACTGTTTGGTATTTTTGGAGCAGTGTTTACTGTGTGTTTACCATTTGTGCCACACCAAAAGTGCTCAGTACGAGGTTTGTCAAGAAAATACGGCCGGCCGAAGTGGCCGTGCGGTTAAAGGCGCTGCAGTCTGGAACCGCAAGACCGCTACGGTCGCAGGTTCGAATCCTGCCTCGGGCATGGATGTTTGTGATGTCCTTAGGTTAGTTAGGTTTAACTAGTTCTAAGTTCTAGGGGACTAATGACCTCAGCAGTTGAGTCCCATAGTGCTCAGAGCCATTTGAACCATTTGAAGAAAATACGTATAAAAGTTGAATAATGTCTTTGTTACAAGTTGCAGTCACCGCCAGGTGGGACTACTGCTGTAATCAATCCCATCAACGCTCAGTTCGAGTCGGAGCACTCTGCGTGAAGGTGGGAGTGTGCGGCAGCTTGTTGACAGTTACCCTTTTTCACCTGCCGTTGGCATGGATCTCTCTCTGATTGAGGAACAGCGCGTCAACATCAAGTTTCTTGCAAACCTAGGCAAGAATGGCCGTGAGACTTTTGAAGTGTTTGAAACAGGTTTACGGAGACAATTCTCTGAAGGAACCAACCGTGAAAAAGTGGTTGAAAAGGTTCCGGGATGGCCGAGAAGAAGTGAACGATGACACTCGCCCAGGACGCCCGTCGACATCGAGTTCCGAAGCAAATGTTGAACTAATTCGGGCTTGTGTTCTTAAAGACCGTAGATTGGGAGAATGATTGCTGACGAGCTGTCAGTCCCCAAAACAATCGTTCACGAAATCCTGACACAAAAACTTGAAATGAAGAAATTGTGTGCGAAAATCATACCGAAGCTCTTGACGCCAGAACAGAAAGCAAAGAGGGTTGAGTGCTGTGAGGATTGGTTGGAAGCAGAGGAACGAGGGGACTTTCTCAACCGAGTCATCACTGGAGACGAGTCCTGGTTTTACGAATTCGATGTGGAGCTCAAATCTCAAAGCAAGGAATGGAAACTAGCAGGAGAACAGAGAACAAAAACGTCCCGAAAATAAAGTTCCAATTTGAAGACAATGTTGATTGTTTTCTTTGATTCTAGGGGCATTGTTCACAAGGAATTTGTCCCTCCTGGCCAGAGAGTGAACGGAAATTTTTACGTTGTAGTTCTGACATGTCTCAGAGCTCGTGTGGCCCGAGTTCGACCGGAGTTGGCAAAAGGGGGGCAGTTGGATCCTTCATCACGACAATGCGCCCGCTCACAAGTCGCTCGTTGTGTGCAAGTTTTTGGCCCGAAGCTCAATCACCGTGACAGACCACCCGCCTTATTCACCCGATTTAGCCCCGTGTGACTTCATGTTCCCGAAATGCAAAATGGTGCTTCAGGGGCGGCACTTGGGAGATGTGGAAGTCATCGAGGCGGAAACGATACGGCAACTGAACAACATCACAACTGAAGACTTTCAGCAATGTTATCAACAGTGGAAACGGCATTGGCAGAAGTGTATCACGTCCCAGGGCGAGTAATTTGAAGGAGACCATATTGTAATACCTGAATAATTGTAAAATAAAAGTTGTTATTCAAATTTTATACGTATGTTCCGGACAAACCTCGTATGTCTAGGAAGTTATTAGTAACTTCTTCTTCAAAACCTGTGTTAATATTCATGTCTCCACATACATATTTTGGGCCCTGGGATTCCATCTAGGGCTTCAGTTAGTTTACTTCATTACATAGGTCAATGAGCACATGCTGAAGCAAATACGCTATTTCGCTGAATGCTTTTGATTTGCGCTGATGTCTGCTGACTGCGGACTGGAGTGAGATGGGCCAAGCAAAAAAGATGGAGATGATATATAATTTACTTGCCCTCCTGCCACTACTTTAGCTGATTCCAAGTCTCTGTGTGATCTGCTGTGTCAGTAAACAAGAATTTAACAATACGTCTTCAGTGCTTGATTTTAATACTGTGGGAGTTGTTAGTCAATGTGCTATAGACAGCTATAATCTTCAGCAAAGCAGAATATTCACAAACATAAAACAGACATTTTCTCAATTCTTCTGTTTCTCATGGAAACCTGTAGAGCCCTGTATTTTCTTACTGAGTGGCAGTCACTCCTCAATATCTTGCGGAGTAATATGGAGCTCATACCTCTCCCTTTCAACCTCTTTGCACCATGTATTATCCATTTGTAGTTTACCGAAGTAAGTGAACAGTTTTTTCGTCAGTCTGTTGGGATTCATCCTTTGGATCTGGCCATAGAAAACTAGTCTTCTTTTTTAATTAAGTCTGTAATGTTCTCAATATGTGTATAAGTTCACAATTATCACTTCTGTATTTTCTTTGATCTTTAATTGGTCCCAAAATTTTCCTTAGTGTGTGTGTGTAATTATATTTATTTATTTGTGATTTCCAGAGCTTCTAGCTTCATCTTTCTGTTCAGAGTTAAACGTTCTGTTGTATCAAGTGATTCTGGGCAGTAGTGTGTAAGCTTAGCATTTATGGATGTTGATTTCTTATTATACAGGGTGGAGAAAAATTGTCACGAAATTTTAACCCTGTATAGCTGATGCCAGTAGAAACCAAAATTACTAATATTGTGTAGGTCAACAACACACAATTTTTAAACCACAGAAACTTGGTGCCACACGCTCTGATTGGCCGTGTGATTACCCTGTCACCATATGCTCTGGACAACACGTGACCACAAATGCCTTGCCTGCCAGAGATCGCACTCAGTGGTAACGTGCCAGCCTTCCACTCTGGGGGCAAATCCGCCGGGGTCCGACACATCCACTATAGGTTCATGATAAGATGTACCGGCAGCAAACCCATCAACAGCTTTTAGTTCACATACAGAAAGTGTTTTACCAGTTGTGTCGACCATGAAAAGGGCCTTTCTTGTTTCTAGAACATGGTTTACTTAAAACGGGTGCTCGAATTGGTGACCCTCTGACATGACGCAAGCTTGGTAGCATTGAACAGTGTTTTGCCAAACTCTTTCAAAGATTCCTGCCATTGCCCTGATGTGATTGGCAGCATGTTGAATGTGATTCATTAATTCCTCCTCATTTCTAGGTGGTCCATGGCTGGGTGGGTGAACTACTAACGTGAAGAATCCCCAGAGAAAAATGTCGGGTGGTGTGAGGTCTGGTAGTCACAGGGGCCTTGTCCTATGAGCACGTCTGTCAATTACCCAGCCATCGAAGAGTTCATTTAAATATCCATGCACAGCACGACTGTTATGTGTGGGTGTCCCATCATGCTGCAACCACATGTATAGCTGTATGTCCAAGGGAACATCTTTCAGCAGGCCGGGTACAGTTCCTTGCAAAAAGTGGAGGTAGACGGAGAGGCCCAATCAGATGGTCACCCACAATGCCAGCCCAAATGTTGAGCGTAGATGGTTCTTGGTGTCCATGGACATACATGACATGACGATTTCCCCTTGCCCAGTAATGAAGGTTTAAGGCCACTCCAGTGGAAGGTGCACTTGTCAGTAAACAACACAATGGTGGGAAAATCGGGATCTCGCAGAAACCACCGGCAAAACCCTAGCCTAAGTTGGCGTAGTCCCTCAGAGGATTTAGGTCTTGGACAGGGTGGAAACTAAATGGATGCTGGCTGTCACCCCTCAAAACCTCCCAGACTAACCAATGAGTGACCCCCATGTCGTGTCCAACCACTCGAGTACTTGTCGTAGGTGCTTCCTCAAAGCACTCGAGAACACTCTCTTCAAATGCAGTGCCTAGTTGTGTTCGACATCTTCCATCATGACCATGATATCCCACTAACAAGCCTGTTTCACCAAGTCACCGGTGAATTGCAGTTAACATATGCAGGTGTGGGTAGTCTCCTGCTGGGTACCGTTCCTCATACAACTGTTGAGCTTCATGTGCATTACCATCAGCTAGTCTATAAACAAAAACCCTTTCTCATTTTTCCTCAAATGAATACTGTGCCGCCCTGTGTACTGTATGACTAAATCGAAAGTGATGTGTGTGTGTGTGCTCCAAAGCAAAGCTTACTTGTGAACACCTCTGACATGATGTGAACGCAAACAGCAAGACTCATTTGACACATGCGCGTATCACGTTGGGGGCAGTGATTGGGCGAGGGATGTTTGTATGTGTGGACCGACAACCATAGTGCTGCCTGTCAACCGACAAATGGCAACAGGGCAATCCCACGGCCAGTCGGAGTGTGTGGTGCCAATTTTCCATAGTTTAAAAATGGTACGTTGTCGACCTACATAACATTAGTAATTTTGGTTCCTACTGGCATTAGCTATTCGGGGTTAAAATTTCTTGACACAATTTTTCTCCACTCTGTATACATCCTCAATGAAATAGTATGCTGTTTTCATCTTAACTCTTGCTTTAATGGAGATCATAGAGGGAGACCAAGAGACGAATATAGTAAGCACATTCAGAAAGATGTACTTTGCAGTAGTTACTCAGAGATCAAGAGGCTTGAAGAAGAATGCTGAAGATTAAATGGGTATATCACATAACTAATGAGGAGGTATTGAATAGAATCGGGGAGAAGAGGAGTTTGTGGCACAACTTGACAAGAAGAAGGGACCGGTTGGTAGGACATGTTCTGAGGCATCAAGGGATCACAAATTTAGCATTTGAGGGCAACGTGGAGGGTAAAAATCGTAGAGGGAGACCAAGAGATGAATACACTAAGCAGATTCAGAAGGATGTAGGTTGCAGTAAGTACTGGGAGATGAAGAAGCTTGCACAGGATAGAGTAGCATGGAGAGCTGCATCAAACCAGTCTTTGGGCTGAAGACTACTACTACTACTACTACTACTACTACTACTACAAGGATCATATATTAAAACAGTAGCATCAGACAGAGTCCTTCATCAGATGTAGGAAGGAGGGAGAAAAAAAAACACACACACACACACACACACACACACACACACACACACACACACACACACACACACAGGCAGACAGGCAAGCCATTGTCGTTTCTGGGTACTGAGACCCAAATGCAGCAAGAAGTGATTACAGCTGGGCTGGATATTGGGGTTACTGAAGAAATATGGGGCAGGGAAGGGGAGAGAAATAGTAGGGTAGGGTGGGGGTGGTGTAGTGCTGCCTGTGGGAGTATGCAGAGATGTGGTGAGGACAGAATGGGGAGCTGCTACGTGTAGCATTGGGTGAGGAGGGGTTCCAGAGAGAATGGAACAATTTTGGAGATGACGAGGACAGATTGCTTGCTGTGGGGCTGGTGTGGAAGCAGGAAAGATGGAGGGGGGGGGGGGGGGGGAGAGGTTATGGGAAGGAAGAATGAGTTTTAGGTAGAGTTCCCACCAGCACAATTCAGAAAAACATGTTGTTTGGAAGAATCCAGATGCCTCAGCCTGTGGATCAGTCGTTCAATACTAGCACAGTGTGTTGCAGGGCATGCTTCGTAACTGGGTGATCCAGCTCTCTCTTGGCCACATGTTCATGCGCACAGCTAGCTTGTTAGTGCTCGTGCCCATATAGAATTCTGCACTGTTTTTGCAGCTTAGTTGGTGGACTACATCTCTGCTTACACATGTGGCTTTGCCTTCGATGGGGGTAGGAAGTGCCTGTGACAGGACTGGAGTAGATAGTACTGGGAGAATGCAGGGGACAGGTCTTGTGTCTGGGCCTATTGAAGGGATATGAGCCATGGAGCATGGGGTTGAGACTCTCACCATATTTGGAGAATGACTTCTCATCTCTGCAGATGAGACAATTATGAGTTTAGTTTAGTTTAGTTATGTCATGTTCCGTAGATCATTTTCACGATTATTTTATTGATATGATGTGGAACAAGTCAGATTACATTTTTTTTCCCCCAGTTTTGAAACAGAAACTCGTCCATGGAATAGAAGGTGTTGCCCAAACTTGATCTGCTGTGTGCCAGGCACTTTATGTTGTTGGGCAAATGATCAAAGATTTTTGTTGCTGAATAATGTACTCCTTTTTGAGCAACTGACAGCTTCAATAACAGATAGTATAGGTCATTTTTCCCTATAGTGTTGTACATATGAACATCACTGTTCTTCGTGAATTGAGATGGATTATTTATAATGAATTTCATTAGCGAATATATGTACTCTGATGGTGCAGTTAAAATACCTAACTCCTTGAATAGGTGCCTACATGACTTCCTTAGGTGAATACCACTAATTATTCGCAATGCTGTCTTTTGTGCAATCAGTACTTTATGTCTGAGTGGTGAGTTGCCCCAGAAAACTATTCTATAAGACATTATTGAGTGGAAATATGCAAAGTTTGTTAGGAAGCTGATCTGTTTATTACCAAGACTAGCGATTATACAAAGAGCGAAATAAGATGAACTTAATTGTTTGAGAAACTCAGTAATATACTTCTTCCAGTTCAAGTTGTCATCAATATGAACACCCAAAAATTTGTACAAATCTACGCTGTTAACTGAGCCCTTTTCATATGCTACATCAATTATCGGTATGACTCTATTCAGTGTACAGAACTGGATACAGTGAGTTATTTCACAATTAAGGGAGAGTCCATTTTCTGAGAACCATTTAATAATTCTTTGAAAGACATCCTTAACAATATCTTCAGCTGCCTTTTCTGGAGTGTGATTTGTTATAACACTGGTGTCATCTGCAAAAAGTACTAGTTCTGCTTGCTGAAAGTTAAGTGAGAGGTCATTCATATGAATAAGGAACAGCAGAGGACCAAAAATTGAACCCTTTGGGACTCCATTTGTGATAACTCCCCAATCACTAGAATTTACCACCTTCTCAACATTATTTGTGTTATGCAGCCCAACTTTTTGCTTTCTGTTCTTTAAGTATGATTCAAACCAGCTGTGTGTATAGCCTTCAATTCCATAGAACCTGAGTTTTTCGAAGAGTGTAACATGATTGATCCACACAGTCAAATGCCTTGGAAAGATCACAAAAAAATACCAAATGGTGATAATTTGCTATTTATGGTTGTACTGTTTGATGGGTAAATGTGTAGATGGCATTCTCAGTCGAGTAACTCTTCTGGAATCTGAACTGTGACATGCTGAGTAAATTGTTTTCACTTAAATGTGAAACTACTATTGAATACAAAACTTTTTTGAATATTTTAGTAAATGAAGTCAGCAAGGAGATTGGTCTATAATTATTTAAGTCACTCTCATCCCCTTTCTTGTGAAGGGGTTTGACAAATGCGTATTTCAATCTGTCTGGAAAAATTCCCTGTGCCAGTGAAGCATTACATATATCACTAAGGACTCCACTTATTAAATTAGAATAACACTTCAAAATTCTGTTATAGACTCTATCAACACCACAAGAGCTCTTTTTTCAGTATATTTATAGTTCCCTTAATTTCATTGGGGGATGTTGGTGCTATTTGTAAAGGCCTAAAGTCCTGGGAATGACATTTTAACATTTTTATTTTTCCTTCTTCAACTGAACCCTTTAATCCTATTTTTTTCTGCTACATTCAGAAAGTGATTGTTAAAAATACTTGCAACTTATGAATTATCACTCACAACAATATCATTTCGCTTTATTGATATGGTATGCTGTGCAATGTCAGGCTGCCCCGTCTCGCGTTGACAGTGTTCCATATAGTTTTAATCTTATTATCCGCACTATTAATTTCTGTCAAAACACATAAGCTTCTTGACTTCTTAATGACTTCCCTTAAAATATTACAGTATCTTTTGTAGTAAGCAAGTAACGTCGGATCCTGACTTATTCTGGCCTGTACATATATTTCCCTCTTCGTCTTACATGTTATCTTAATTCCCTTAGTAATCCATGGCTTAATTGACTTTGTAATGGCTTTTTTTGATAACGTTTCAGGAAATCAACTCTCAATTATTGAGACAAATTTATGGTGGAATAAATTGAATTTGGCATCAGCATCATTTTCTACATATACTTCACCCCATTCTATCTCTTCTAGGCTGCTCTTAAAACTCTGTATCCTGTCCGCATCAATAAGCCTCCCTGCCTTGTATGAACCTGCCTGTAAGTTGCTATTTCTGTTGTTTCCATTACCTGTGCATCATGGTCAGATAGCCCATTAACAACTGGATACACATTAATAGTTTCTGCCTGAGCACAGTCTATGAAAATGTTATCGATAAGTGACCTACTATCCTGCTGCACATGAATTGGAAAGTTTGCAACAGATACTAGATTGAAACAACCAAACAAAGATTCTAGCTCTTTTTTCCTATCCGTGTCTTTTAAGAAATTACATTAAAATCACCACAACCCACTAACTGCTTCCTTTTCTCTGACAGGTAGCTCAATAATGCCTCTACATTTTTCATGAATAGCTGAAAGTTACCTTGAGGGGAGCTGTAGACTGATACAATTACTATAGAAGTATATTGCAGTAGCAACTCACAAGCACATGCTTCAAGAAACTGATCTACACAAAAAATATTTGTTTCAATATTTTTGACTGTGTGTCCAGTTTTTATGTAAGTAGCAACTCCTCTTTCCATGTTGACTCTGCATGAATAAGATGCTAATCTGTAATCCCTTAAATTTAATTTCTCCATCCCTGCAGTTACATGGTGTTCAGAGAGACACAAAACAACATACCTTCAGAATTTACCCCATATTCTAGGCATACAAGAAGCTCATCTATCTTATTTTTCAATCCTCTAATGTTCTGATGAAACACACAAATTTTATTTTTTTGGACACTGCTCCAGACATTATGGCACTGTTCTGTCTTACTCTTTCAATGCTCTCTGTCTGCAACCTGACCCTAACCTAAAAAAATGTGTCCCTCTGACTCCAGTAATCACAGGTATTTTGTCTTGGGTGCATGTGGCCCACCTCACATTTTCTGCAAGATCAACTAATCTATCCTTCCCCCTCCTACTCAGGTGCAGGCCATGACTAGTGTAACCCCACCTCCCAATTGCATCAACAGGCACAGCATAGATATGAGATTTAGTTTCTGCCAACAGTAACACCCCACCCCCCCCTCCCAGATCTCTGTTAACATGGTTGACAGCCGTATTAAACCAGGGCTGGTTATGGCGCTGCAAAACATCCACAAACCCCACACGAGTGTGATCTGTTGCTGCTCCTATTACATCCAGGTCACACCTATACTATAGTCCGAATTGTTGCCAGCTGTTTCCTGCTCCTCCTGCTATAAGAACATGGTCCTCACCATCAAAATCTTTGCACAAGGCCCCTAGGTTTTCTGTAACCTGGCTAAGCTTAGCACTAGGTTTCACAGTGCTTGTGACCTGGTACTTGACTCCTAGCCTACCCTGTAGCAAATGGCCTACACTTCTCCCATGACTGCTGCCTCACAGCAGAACTCTCTTCTTTCTGCTTGACTTTACTCCTGACCTAGGATTACAATTGTTACTACGAGTCTGCTGTGCCCTACTTTGCTCAAAACTGTTTGAGGCTCTTCTACTTCAAGTAACAAATCAAACTGATTGCTCGCTGGAATCTGAAAAGTGATTTCTGGGGTTTTCTCATTCTGACTACAACTTGTTACCTGTTCCCAGCTCCCATTGTCTCTTTCCCCCTTCAACCTGTCTAATTCGAAGTGTGCCATTTCTAGTTCAGCCTGAAGGGCACAAATATTTTTTCCCTGTTCCACGATTTTCTTGTCAATAATCTAAAACTCCATTGGCGAGCCTCATCTGGCACTATAACAGCTTCCTGCTACAATCACCCCAGTGAAACACCAACCCACAATTCTGACATTTCACTCCCGTGCTCACTAATCTACGACAATATCCACAGTTGTCACAAATTATATTATTATTATTATTATTATTATTATTATTTATGATGGCAGATTAAGCAATACAAATTACACCACAAACAATTCTGCTACATCAATTAATAATTAGTAGAAAGTAACTTAGCTTCCAGTGAGATGAACAGAGAACTTCTGGACGTCAGGCGAATGTAGCAGCAGGCAAATGTAAACAGCGCGAAGTTAATTGCTGGCGTAGGTTATAGTGGTGGAAATCACAAAACGAGTAAGTAACTGAAGAGGCTCAATATTTTCTAATGACAAATTTGAGCTGACACTATCACTGAATTATGTATAAATACTCTAATGGAAACAGAAACACCACTTAATGACTTTACTGCACAATATGAAAAATTAACTGTACGGGAGTATAGAAACACAAATCGAATGTAAACTAAACATGCACGATACTCTTCACAATAAAGCTACACAGACATCTCCCGAAAATTATTGAATAATCACATAATTTACTGCGGTTGATAACGAAAACAAACCCACGCCAATGGCTTGCACTTTAGAACAATTAGCTTTTCACGAAAAATACGCAAGTAAAAGTGAAACCTTCAATATATAGATCACAACAGATACTAATTTACTTACTTAAGCTACAATATTGCCTTAATAAATTGTTTTTCCATGAGTAAACACCTATATTTACGAGCACACTGAGTATACATACACGCCTGCTCCAAAGAACTTAAAGCTTATACCCAGTATGAGTATGGAATGTATGGCAGCTGTTGAAATGAAGGTATTATTTTGTCATTGTTAGATTTGATGTGGATAGGTATTGAGGGAGCATCTGTAAGGTGGCAGTTAATCTTGAGGAAGATAGTTTGTTGAGGTGACGAGGACCGTGTAAAGTGAATGAGAAAAAAAGTGTTGTTAGGGCATGGTCACCCTCAGCCAAGATCATGAAGATGTCACCAGTTAATCTGAAGCAGGTGAGGGATTTGGTATGCCGGTGGCTAGGAAGGTTTCGCCTAGATAGTCCATGAATAGACTAGCTTAGGATGGTGTCATGCAGATTCCCATGGCTTTAATGCAGATTTGTTTGGCAGATGATGCATTCTTAGGAGAAGTAATTATGTGTGAGGATATAGTTGACAGTGATTAGGAATGAGGTTATAGGTTTGGGATAGTGTTCAGTGGGGGCACGGCCATGGACAATTGGGATGTTAGTGTAGAGGGAAGTGGCATCCACAGTGGCAAACAGGTTGGTGGGTGGTAACAAAACAAGAACTGTGGGGAGACTGTAGAGGAAATGGTTGCTGTATTTCTGTATGGGAAGGTAGGTTACTGGTAATTGCCTGCAGGTGGTGTTCCGTAAGGACAGAGATTCTCACTCTGGGAGTGCAGTATCCAGCCACAATGGGGCTCCCTGGGTGGTTGGGTGTATGTGTTTCAGCAAACATGGGGAAGGTACGAATGCGAGGGTGGGGGCGGGGCTGTAGAAGGAGATAAACCCTCAGGAGAGACTCTAGAGTGGACCTAGGTATTTGAGAAGGCACTGAAGATCATTTTGGGTTTCTGGAATGGGGTCACTGTGAAGAACTGGTTGGTCGGTGTGTCAGACAGCTGGTGTAGACCATCAGCCATGTAGTCTCTGTGGTTTATAATCCTTTGTTGGCAGGCAGGATTACAGGTTCAGGATCAGTTTTTAGGAGGGGACTGAGATTATTTCTGTGGATGTGAGGTTAGTTCCCATGATGAGGGATTTGAGGAATAATGTTGATGCAATATTTGAGAATAGGAAGTTCTGAAAAGTTATCGAGGGGTGATTCAGGAAAGGAGAGCTTTATCGCAGGTGGATGGGCAGCAAATTGAGTAATGCAAGTATCAGTCTAGGTTTTAGGTCGAGCCTGATTGCCACTTGGTGGGAAAAAGTGTTTCCATTGTAGCGACCAGGAAAAGGAGAGAACTGCAGCATGACTAAATTTGGGAGTGAGGCAAAAAGTGAGGCCTGTGGGGAGGACTTATACTTCGGTGGCACGGAGGCTTAGGGAAGGCAGGTTCACATCTGTGTTGCATGTCTGTTTATACTCTGGGTTCTGGATAGTGGTGTGAAAGAGTTTCTTTGGGTGTAGATGATGTAGTTAATCCGAAATGCAAGGTTTGGCTCTTATGAGGTGACATGGAGGTGGTTTGATGGAGGATCTTGCAGTAGTGGTGCATGGAGGAAGTCCAGAGTGTGAGTGAGTGTGAGGTGAATAGATTCTGCCGATGCTGCTGTAGTTCCTGGGAGGCCAAGGGTTTCAGCTTGGGAGTTGAGATGGAAGAATTTATAATTGCAGAGCAGGAGGTATTTTACAAATGGAGCAGAGGTAGTGCAAGGAGACTTCAGCCTGGTTTATAAAGTGATTTTTTTTATTCACTTTGAATATCTACGCCATCCATACATAGTATAAAAATGGATGTATGTATATGTCACCATTATGAAAAGGATAGATTGCTACTCACCGTACAACAGAGACAGAATCACAGATAGGCACAACAGAAAGACTACTAAACAGATAAGCTTTTGTCCAGAAGGCCCTCCTCTGAAATAGACAAAATATGCACCAGCACGTGCGCGCGCGCGCGCACACACACACACACACACACACACACACACATATGTACGTACGTACGTACGTGCGTGCGTGTGCACATGTGAGCAGAAACAGCTCACATACTCATGACCACTGTCTCTGGATGCCAAGGCTTATTTGTTTAGTAGTCTTTTTTGTTGTGCCCGTCTGTGACTTGTGGTCTCCACTGTATGTTGAGTAGTAGCCTATCCTTTCCATTATATTGTCATTATTCCATCCTGGGTCTTCCATTGCCTCATGTATTTATGTATGTATCTTCCACATCTCTCAAACCACTGGACAGATTTCAATCAAAGTTGATACAAGCTGTGAGGACGGGGTGTGAGTCGTGTTTGGGTAGCTCAGTTGGTAGAGCTCTTGCCCGCGAAAGGCAAAGGTCCCGAGTTCGAGTCTCGGTCCGGCACACAGTTTTAATCTGCCAGGAAGTTTCATAACAGCGCACACTCCGCTGCAGAGTTAAAATCTCATTCTGGAAATAGATACACATACCCCTTACTGTCAGGTAACAATTGCATTGGGTGTAAGAACCACCTGTCTGTCATGGTTCAGGAGGTATGACATCACAACCAATGAGATGCACAAAAACTGCCAAGTCACACATTCACGACATTTAAATTTATTATTGCTAGTACCACACATAGTTCAAGAGATAAGGTGTCACGAACACTGATGCTGTAAGTGTGGAAAATGCCACATCATGCGTGAAGTTTTAATAGATTTATACTTGACTACTAAGACTCTCCTACAGTTGAGTCAACTTAATCAAACCCTGACACCTAGCAGTGCTTGTGAAAGCTTTCAACTGCGAAGCACAAATGTCTGTAGGTGAAAACAATAGCCGTCTATAGAGCTATGACCAGGCATTCCCTTTGTGACATTTATAAAATCACATTGTGGACACACACAGCAGCTGTGCTGCTTTCACTTCAGGAGGCTGAACTTCCCAGTGAGACTTGGATTTGCCATGTTGTTGTTGTTGTTGTGGTCTTCAGTCCTGAGACTGGTTTGATGCAGCTCTCCATGCTACTCCATCCTGTGCAAGCTTCTTCATCTCCCAGTACCTACTGCAACCTACGTCCTTCTGAATCTGCTTAGTGTATTCATCTCTTGGTCTCCCCCTAAGATTTTTACCCTCCACGATGCCCTCCAATACTAAATTGGTGATCCCTTGATGCCTCAGAACATGTCCTACCAACCAGTCCCTTCTTCTAATCAAGTTGTGCCACAAACTCATCTTCTCCCCAATCCTATTCAATACCTCCTCATTAGCTATGTGATCTACCCATCTAATCTTCAGCATTCTTCTGTAGCACCACATTTCGAAAGCTTCTATTCTCTTCTTGTCCAAACTATTTACTGTCCATGTTTCACTTCCATACATGGCTACACTCCATACAAATACTTTCAGAAATGACTTCCTGACACTTAAATCTATACTCGATGTTAACAAATTTCTCTTCTTCAGAAACGCTTTCCTTGCCATTGCCAGTCTACATTTTATATCCTCTCTACTTCGACCATCATCAGTTATTTTGCTCCCCAAGTAGCAAAACTGCTTTACTACTTTAAGTGTCTCATTTCCTAATCTAATACCCTCAACATCACCCGACTTAATTTGACTACATTCCATTATCCTCGTTTTGCTTTTGTTGATGTTCATCTTATATCCTCCCTTCAAGACACCATCCATTCCGTTCAACTGCTCTTCCAAGTCCTTTGCTGTCTCTCACAGAATTACAATGTCATCGGCGAACCTCAAAGTTTTTATTTCTTCTCCATGGATTTTAATACCTACTCCGAATTTTTCTTTTGTTTCCTTTACTGCTTGCTCAATATACAGATTGAATAACATCGGGTAGAGGCTACACCCCTGTCTCACTCCTTTCCCAACCACTACTTCCCTTTCATGCCCCTCGACTCTTATAACTGCCATCTGGTTTCTGTACAAATTGTAAATAGCCTTTCGCTCCCTGTATTTTACCCCTGCCACCTTTAGAATTTGAAAGAGAGTATTCCAGTCAACATTGTCAAAAGCTGTCTCTAAGTCTGCAAATGCTCGAAACGTAGGTTTGCCTTTCCTTAATCTTTCTTCTAAGATAAGTCGTAAGGTCAGTATTGCCTCACGTGTTCCAGTATTTCTACAGAATTCAAACTGATTTTCCCCGAGGCCGGCTTCTACTAGTTTTTCCATTCGTCTGTAAAGAATTCGTGTTAGTATTCTGCAGCTGTGGCTTATTAAACTGACTGTCCGGTAACTTTCCCATCTGTCAACACCTGCTTTCTTTGGGATTGGAATTATTATATTCTTCTTGAAGTCTGAGGGTATTTCACCTGTTTCATACATCTTGCTCACCAGATGGTAGAGTTTTGTCAGGACTGGCTCTCCCAAGGCCGTCAGTAGTTCCAATGGAATGTTGTCTACTCCGGGGGCCTTGTTTCAACTCAGGTCTTTCAGTGCTCTGTCAAACTCTTCACGCAGTATCGTATCTCCCATTTCATCTTCATCTACATCCTCTTCCATTTCCATAATATTGTCCTCAAGTACATCGCCCTTGTATAAACCCTCTATATACTCCTTCCACCTTTCTGCCTTCCCTTCTTTGCTTAGAACTGGGTTTCCATCTGAGCTCTTGATGTTCATACAAGTGGTTCTCTTATCTCCAAAGGTCTCTTTAATTTTCCTGTAGGCAGTATCTATCTTACCCCTAGTGAGAAAAGCTTCTACATCCTTACATTTGTCCTCTAGCCATCCCTGCTTAGCCATTTTGCACTTCCTGTCGATCTCATTTTTGAGACGTTTGTATTCCTTTTTGCCTGCTTCATTTACTGCATTTTTATATTTTCTCCTTTCATCAATTAAATTCAATATTTCTTCTGTTACCCAAGGATTTCTACTAGCCCTCGTCTTTTTACCTATTTGATCCTCTGCTGCCTTCACTACTTCATCCCTCAAAGCTACCCATTCCTCTTCTACTGTATTTCTTTCCCCCATTCCTGTCAATTGTTCCCTTATGCTCTCCCTGAAACTCTGTACAACCTCTGGTTCTTTCAGTTTATCCAGGTCCCATCTCCTTAAATTCCCACCTTTTTTGCAGTTTCTTCAGTTTTAATCTACAGGCCATAACCAATAGATTATGGACAGAGTCCACATCTGCCCCTGGAATGTCTTACAATTTAAAACCTGGTTCCTAAATCTCTGTCTTACCATTATGTAATCTATCTGATACCTTTTAGTATCTCCAGGGTTCTTCCATGTATACAACCTTCTATCATGATTCTTAAACCTATGATTAAGTTGTGCTCTGTGCAAAATTCTACCATTTGCCATAACAATTAACAAAACACGGGGGTAATCTGTTAAGTACTGCAGAATGGATTTGACATCTCCGTGTTCCTCTCATACACTACTTTGTCACTTGCTCAAGGGTGGACACACCCCAGAATTTATTCTTCATAGTTCCTGGACATGTCAGTAGAAATATTGTTTACAACAAAGTTCTGAATTAAACAAACGTTACAGAGAATTCATATTTTGCTTACTTTGTTTTTTAATTTGGGTACTGTACTTTTGCATTTGTTTATTGTTCATATTTCTTTGTAAGACTGCTTCATAACTTCAAAGGTATTTTCACAAATACATGGAAATGAAATTTTTTTTATATTGCTCTACAAACACAGTTCATTTTTTGTATCCATTTTTACTACAAAATAGGCAAAATGAAAAATTAAAATCTGGGCAGAGCTGGTTTTGTCAGACAGTTTAAACATAAAATTATCAAAACATATATATAATAATCATATTTTATGAAAAATACACGAGTTGAAGGGAAACATGATAATAGAACACCTCTGTATGGAGGAAGTTAACTGTTCTTGTTATCTGGGTGTTTTTGCAAACTTTACAGTACTTGCTTTATTGTTAGTTGGTGAGTTGGCGAAGGTCGCCTTTACTTCTCCACTTTATGAAGAGTTATCGTGCGGAGACTGATAGGAGTCGCAGTGTGATGTACAATTAGAAATAAGATGATATGCATTTTTCATAAGAAATTATAATTATGATACATATTAATTATGATATATTTGATGAATTTTATATTTAAATGATGTAGATATTTGAATTGATCAAAAAATAACAAACATTGTAACGAGACTCAAACCAGCTGTCAAGACAATCACCAGTCTTAAGTGCTACGGATTGAGACACATAGCCCATCGGAAAATTGACTTGATTTTAGTGGATTAGGGTTGCTTAGAAAACTTAAAAATAGGTGTTCTTGAGAAGTTTTGAGAGATACATTGAACTGCTTGGAGATTAATATTTGAGTCGTGAACTTCATGTACCATGAATATAAAAAATTATGAAAGTATAATTGTCATTTGGTCTCCTTGCTAGTGTTTCCACATGTGTATAGTTTTTTGCCTCTCATACTTTGTATTCCCCCACCCCCGCCATGAACCATGGACCTTGCCGTTGGTGGGGAGGCTTGCGTGCCTCAGCGATACAGATAGCCGTACCGTAGGTACAACCACAACGGAGGGGTATCTGTTGAGAGGCCAGACAAACGTGTGGTTCCTGAAGAGGGGCAGCAGCCTTTTCAGTAGTTGCAGGGGCAACAGTCTGGATGATTGACTGACCTGGCCTTGTAACATTAACCAAAACGGCCTTGCTGTGCTGGTACTGCGAACGGCTGAAAGCAAAGGGAAACTACGGCCGTAATATTTCCTGAGGGCATGCAGCTTTACTGTATGATTAAATGATGATGGCGTCCTCTTGGGTAAAATATTCCGGAGGTAAAATAGTCCCCCATTCGGATCTCCGGGCGGGGACTACTCAAGAGGATGTCGTTATCAGGAGAAAGAAAACTGGCGTTCTACGGATCGGAGCGTGGAATGTCAGGCCCCTTAATCGGGCAGGTAAGTTAGAAAATTTGAAAAGGGAAATGGATAGGTTAAAGTTAGATATAGTGGGAATTAGTGAAGTTCGGTGGCAGGAGGAACAAGCCTTTTGGTCAGGTGATTACAGGGTTATAAATACAAAATCAAATAGGGGTAATGCAGGAGTGGGTTTAATAATGAATAAAAAAATAGGAGTGCGGGTTAGCTACTACAAACAGCATAGTGAACGCATTATTGTTGCCAAGATAGACACAAAGCCCATGCCTACTACAGTAGTACAAGTTTATATGCCAACTAGCTCTGCAGATGACGAAGAAATTGAAGAAATGTATGATGAATTAAAAGAAATTATTCAGATAGTGAAGGGAGACGAAAACTTAATAGTCATGGGTGACTGGAATTCGAGTGTAGGAAAAGGGAGAGAAGGAAACTGGAATTCGAGTGTAGGAAAAGGGAGAGAAGGAAACATAGTAGGTGAATATGGATAGGGGCTAAGAAATGAAAGAGGAAGCCGCCTGGTAGAATTTTGCACAGAGCACAACTTAATCATAGCTAACACTTGGTTTAAGAATCATGATAGAAGGTTGTATACATGGAAGAACCCTGGAGATACTAAAATGTATCAGATAGATTACATAATGGTAAGACAGAGATTTAGGAACCAGGTTTTAAATTGTAAGACATTTCCAGGGGCAGATGTGGACTCTGACCACAATCTATTGGTTATGACCTGTAGATTAAAACTGAAGAAACTGCAAAAAAGGTGGGAATTTAAGGAGATGGGACCTGGATAAACTGAAAGAACCAGAGGTTGTACAGAGTTTCAGGGAGAGCATAAGGGAACAATTGACAGGAATGGGGGAAAGAAATACAGTAGAAGAAGAATGGGTAGCTTCGAGGAATGAAGTAGTGAAGGCAGCAGAGGATCAAGTAGGTAAAAAGACGAGGGCTAGTAGAAATCCTTGAGTAACAGAAGAAATATTGAATTTAATTCATGAAAGGAGAAAATATAAAAATGCAGTAAATGAAGCAGGCAAAAAGGAATACAAACGTCTCAAAAATGAGATCGACAGGAAGTGCAAAATGGCTAAGCAGGGATGGCTAGAGGACAAATGTAAGGATGTAGAAGCTTATCTCACTAGGGGTAAGATAGATACTGCCTATAGGAAAATTAAAGAGACAGTTGGAGAAAGGAGAACCACTTGCATGAATATCAAGAGCTTTAATGGAAACCCAGTTCTAAGCAAAGAAGGGAAAGCAGAAAGGTGGAAGGAGTATATAGAGGGTCTATACAAGGGCGATGTACTTGACGACAATATTATAGAAATGGAAGAGGATGTAGATGAAGATGAAATGGGAGATACGATACTGCGTGAAGAGTTTGACAGATCACTGAAAGACCTGAGTCGAAACAAGGCTCCCGGAGTAGACAACATTCCATTGGAACTACTGACGGCCTTGGGAGAGCCAGTCCTGACAAAACTCTACCATCTGGTGAGCAAGATGTATGAAACAGGTGAAATACCCTCAGACTTCAAGAAGAATATAATAATTCCAATCCCAAAGAAAGCAGGTGTTGACAGATGTGAGAATTACCGAACAATCAGTTTAATAAGCCACAGCTGCAAAATACTAACACAAATTCTTTACAGACGAATGGAAAAACTAGTAGAAGCCGACCTCGGGGAAAATCAGTTTGGATTCCGTAGAAATACTGGAACACGTGATGCAATACTGACCTTACGACTTATCTTAGAAGAAAGATTAAGGAAAGGCAAACCTACGTTTCGAGCATTTGTAGACTTAGAGAAAGCTTTTGACAATGTTGACTGGAATACTCTCTTTCAAATTCTGAAGGTGGCAGGGGAAAAAGACAGGGAGCGAAAGGCTATTTACAATTTGTACAGAAACCAGATGGCAGTTATAAGAGTCAAGGGGCATGAAAGGGAAGCAGTGGTAGGGAAGGGAGTGAGACAGGGGTGTAGCCTCTACCCGATGTTATTCAATCTGTATATTGAGCAAGCAGTAAAGGAAACAAAAGAAAAATTCGGAGTAGGTATTAAAATCCATGGAGAAGAAATAAAAACTTTGAGGTTCGCCGATGACATTGTAATTCTGTGAGAGACAGCAAAGGACTTGGAAGAGCAGTTGAACGGAATGGATGGTGTCTTGAAGGGAGGATATAAGATGAACATCAACAAAAGCAAAACGAGGATAATGGAATGTAGTCTAATTAAGTCGGGTGATGCTGAGGGAATTAGATTAGAAAATGAGACACTTAAAGTAGTAAAGGAGTTTTGCTATTTGGGGAGCAAAATAACTGATGATGGTCGAAGTAGAGAGGATATAAAATGTAGACTGGCAATGGCGAGGAAAGCGTTTCTGAGGAAGACAAAATTTGTTAACATCGAGTATAGATTTAAGTGTCAGGAAGTCATTTCTGAAAGTATTTGTATGGAGTGTAGCCATGTATGGAAGTGAAACATGGACGGTAAATAGTTTGGACAAGAAGAGAATAGAAGCTTTCGAAATGTGGTGCTACAGAAGAATGCTGAAGATTAGATGGGTAGATCACATAACTAATGAGGAGGTACTGAATAGGATTGGGGAGAAGAGGAGTTTGTGGCACAACTTGACCAGAAGAAGGGATCGGTTGGTAGGACATGTTCCGATGCATCAAGGGATCACCAATTTAGTATTGGAGGGCATCGTGGAGGGTAAAAATCGTAGGGGGAGACCAAGAGATGAATACACTAAGCAGATTCAGAAGGATGTAGGTTGCAGTAGGTACTGGGAGATGAAGAAGCTTGCACAGGATAGAGTAGCATGGAGAGCTGCATCAAACCAGTCTCAGGACTGAAGACCACAACAACAACAACAACAACAACTTTGTATTCTAATAGAGTGAGAAAGAAAATTTAGTAAATCAGTTAAGAGGCCATCTCATTTACAGTGTATTAACTGTAATCCCATTAATCTTTTGCATAAGTTAAAGAAAAATTCTGTTCTCATGTAAATGACAAACAAATTTTTGCTAACTTGTTACCATAATTACACTAAAGCTGTAGCAATTTTTCTGCTTCCATTACAGATTTCATCTTTGGTCAAGCTCAGGCTTCTGATTATGGTAAACAGTAACATTGACTGTCCAAAATATAAATGTGCTGTTGGTTTGGATTTCATAAAAATAATTGCTAGGTAAGTACTGTTGATTGTTAGAAAAAGATTGCTTGTGTTTTAACATATTTTATAGTATTTTTGCTGATTTGGTCCTCTTAGAAAACTGAGCTGAAGCTATATGAAATGTTAAGTTGTGTGCGTGTAACTGTTAATGTATTTGAGTGTTGCTCGGCATAATACATTTGTAATTTATATATGTGTAATGTCTTTTAAGTTGGGCCCAAATACTCTAATAAATTATCCCCTCTGATTTAATCATGACATCAGTTTTTGTTGCCTACTTGCTTGCTCCTACCCTGCCTACCAACATGTGGATGCATGTTTCAAATTAGAAGTCTTTGTTTAAGAATCTCATTTTTGTCTTTTTTCTGTTAAATCCTCAATTTCATGGTGCCTCTTGTAGTACAACTACAATGGATGTGTACCTAGGCATTTCTTTCTTTCAAGCCTGGTAACATTTTTCTTTGTGTCTGAATTTCATCTAAAGTGTTTTATTGTCATGCATTGATGTCTGTTCTGTGCACCTCCTAGTTTAATTACTTTTACATCTTTGTTTCAGAACAGTCAATTTTGATATTGTAAAATACTTGTTTCCATCAAATTGAAGTGACAGAAGAGAGATATTTAGATATTATTATAAAAGCCAGTTTATGCTTCAAACATTCATACTGCGATTGTAAAAATATTGCATTTTTTCCACTTCAAGAAAGAATTACACGAATCATATATTTTTGTAAGCTGTGTAACTAGACTCACTTGAAAGATAATGCTTTTTTCCCCTATATTTTTATTTATTACTGTATATTGTACAGAATAAGAAATAAAATGATATAAACTATTTAAAATGATGGTGTACTTTAAAAATAAATATTTTACTATTGATCTCGCTGTACCTTATTATCTGTAATCTTATACTCTGCTCACCCATTTTTCTTCCATGGCCTATTCTCCTTCGCCCATTGAACCTCTGTCTGGAGACTTTCCTCTGGGTACCAATTACAAAACATTTACCTATCATTGATAAAGATCTACCCACATACTATTTCCAGATTGTACATGGTACCTCAGTTCTGTCCCTTTAATAATCCGAACACAAACAGTTACATAGCTTGGTGCCATCCGTCCATCTGCTAAGATATCCAAATCAATTCAAGCCATCCATATTCCTCACTACCTTAGTTGTATGTAAACAGAATACCATGCACTACTAAACTTTCTCTACATCATACTCAAGATATTCATGTTCAACTCCAAATATTTTGGACTGTCCTCCCAGGCTGAAACTCACTAAACTAAGTATACCACTACCTACACTGAAAACATAAGAGAATGTCCCTGTCGCTGGCCGCGCTAGTCTCGCGTTTCTAGGCGCGCAGTCAGGAACCGTGCGACTGCTACGGTCGCAGGTTCGAATCCTGCCTCGGGCATGGATGTGTGTGCTGTCCTTAGGTTAGTTAGGTTTAAGTAGTTCTAAGTTCTAGGGGACTAATGACCACAGCAGTTGAGTCCCATAGTGCTCAGAGCCATTTGAACCATTTAGAATGTCCCTGTCAACCCATGATAGCGTACAAATTCTACTTGCCTGTGACCGATTTTGCTCACCACATTGTCAAAAAGACACTGTTTGCACTGAAATGGATCACAATAAAGTTGTTAATCTGTCCTCCAGAAACCTGCCTGCAGAAATTTCATTTCTATACAAGGGTTTCAGTTCGTCCTGTGCCCAAATTCGACCATGATGGACTACACAACGATCTGCTCTCCTGCTACTAAGCTTTGAAGAAAAAACACTTCATTGCCAACAATCCCACAAACAAAAAGCCCACATTAAGTCTTCAACAGTTTGCATCTTATCGCACTGTGACCTACATCATCTATCCAAGCACCACATGCCTGAACACATCCCTCCCCCCTCCCCTACCCCCCCCCCCTTCCCAATGGGCTCGCATTTCTTTTGTGAGAATGTGCTCAGCTACAACAGGGACCCAGTCCTGGCAACACTACGTTCCCTTCTGTGCCGCACGCCTGTCCTTCCACTATCGCATTGTTGGTGCCAGAACTATAAATTCCCTACCCTTGCTGAGGAGTGTGTCATCGCTGGCTGCTGTGGCCGAGCGGTTCTAGGTGCTTCAGTCTGGAACCGCACTGCTGCTACGGTCGCAGGTTCGAATCCTGACTCAGGCATGGATGTGTGTGATGTCCTTAGGTTGGTTAGGTTTATGTAGTTCTAAGTCTAGGGGACAGATGACCTCAGATGTTAAGTCCCACAGTGCCTAGAGCCATTTTTGAGTGTGTCATCATGGATGGGGCACAGGGACTGCATGCATTGGTTTGTTGACTTGGTAACTGTTGATGTGATTCGTAGGGAGAGCCCTAGTTCGGAATAGGTGGAACCATGGTGAAAGACTCATACATGAAGTGAATTAATCTTCCTTCCTCTGGTGGCTGTATGTCCCAGCTGTCTCTCCTGTAGGTAAGACTTATTATGAAGTGGAGATGGATGACCACCATGATATTTCCTTCTGTGGCTACACTGTGGGAGGAACATGGGGCTTGGAGACAAGGGTAGAAATACCCACCACAATCACAAATATTTATTGTGTTCCAGGGCTGAGAGGGCTTTCTTTCTGACTATGAAGCCACTGTTCTTCATTAAAAATCTGGAGGACAGTTTTGGAGAAGCAGAAGTGCTTTCAGAAAATGAAAAGTGGCTCTGTGCTGATTAAAACAGCTCCCCCAGCACAGTTATGGCCTCTGCCCACCTGACAAACTGGGTGATATTCCTGTAACTATAACTCCCCATACCAGTCCCAATGTGGTACAGGACATCATTTTTCACTGTGATCTCCTCCTACAGATGGATAACGAGTTGAGTGCCAATTTGGAGTGATATGGAATGCATTTTGTCTGTCAAGTCCAGTGTGGATCAGAGAATAAAAGGTGGATACTGAAGCCTTCATCTTGGCCTTTGAAGGCGACTCACTTGAGAAGATCAAGTTGATGGTGTATTATTACAATGTCAAGCCATATGTTCGTCCTCCCACGCGGCACTATGAATGCATGCAATTTGGACCCATGTCTTCGTGGTGCAGTGCCAGTCCCATGTAGAAATTGTGGATATAAGTTGCACATGAGACCTTCATGTGCTCCTCCCTCCATTTGTGTCAGTTGTGAGGAGCACTGTTCCCCCTGTTCACTGGTTTGCAACATTCTCTGACAAGAAAAGAAAATACAAGAACTGTGACCATCTCACATATCAAGAGGCCAAGAAAAAACGATCATCTACATCCGACACCGATGATGATGATGATGATGATGATGATGATGATGATGATGATGATGATGATGATGATGATGAGGAGGAGGAGGAGGATGTATGCTATAGCTACATCATGTCTGTAATTACTGTGCCTTCTCATGTAAACCTCCTCACTAGGTGGCTGGGGGACCTCATTCCCTGCTTCCCTCACACCCCGTTTGGAAACTGACTCCCTATCCATTGGGAACATCGGCCCCAAACCCCGGCTGGAGAAGCAACACCCTCCTCCGGTGTCCCTTACCAGGAAAGAGCCCTCAGCACACATCCTTTCCAGAACTCATTTGACCTATAACTTGATAGCAGCCAGTCATCGAAGGATCTATACGTTGCAGATCATAGAACTCTTGAGTTCCTCCTCTGTCCCAGAATCTGGGGCAGACAAGCCCTTGCAGAAGTTCGGATCATTTGAGGAGGAGGAGGGAGAGGACAAGAAGTCATCCAAGGAGGAGTTTTGGTGGCCCCCATGCTGCCAGACCCCAAATGTCCTGCTTGTGTCCAGGGTGGCATTCTTGGTGGCCCTATTCCCCTGAAGTCAGCCTCCCCCGTCACACCCGAATTTGGAATAAATGTGTATTGATACCATGTTCTCACACCAGTGCAACAGGTGGCCCTGAGGCATGACTGCCTTCTTAGTCCCTTCACACCCCCACAGGATACTGACAGCACGATCTTCCAGTGGAACTGGAACTTTCTGCCACATAGCTGATCTAAAATGTCTTTTGTGTGTTACCCCTGCTTTCTGCATCGTCCTCAAAGAAACTTATTTAACAGCAATATGGACCTCTACCTTCCTTAGCTATCGGGGCTGTTTTAAGAATCGTACTGCAATGAAAAAATGTCTAGTAGTGTTTGCAAATACATTCTAGACTCTGTTTATAGCAAACACATGCCATTTGATATGATTTTAGAGGCTGTGGCTGTTCATATGAAGGTGTCTTGGAATTTACCATGTGTAATGTGTATCTTGCTCCCAACAATGAAATGTCCCAGAACACATTGTCTGCACGGTTTTTTCAGCTCTCCCCACTCTTCCTCATACTGGGTGACTTGAGTGCTCACAACCCTTTGTGGGTGGAATTATAACCAATGGCCACAGTAAAGCTGTGGAAAACAGTCTTCAAGCTTGAATTTCGCCTTTTGGATACTGTTGTTCCCACACACTACAGTGTGGCATAAGGATTTAGTCAGTCATTGGTCTTTACCTTTTCAGCCCAGGTCTTATTCACACCATTCATTGGAGAGTACATGATGAATTGTGTGACAGTGATCGTATTCCAGTCTTGACCCTCCCTCAGCATTACTCGCCTGGACATCCATATATATGGGCTGTACAAAGCTATTTGGGATGCTTTCACCACTGCCATTCCTCTCGCATCCAACTACATGGAGGTATTGATGCGACTGTCCAGAGCACAATTGCATTCGTTCTATCAGAAAGTGACTTGGTGATACCCTCTTCTTTGTAATCCCTACCATTCTACGACATTATCTTGGTGAACCCCTGAAATTACTATGGCCATTAAGGGTCACAGACAGGCTCTCCAACTCCACAAGTGGCATCCATCGATGGAACATCTCATTAAATTGGTCCAAGCCCCAGTATACCATCTCATAAAAGACAGAATCGCGAATGCTGGGGACGGTATGTTGTTACCTTTAGACTGTATACCCCTCCCTCACAGGTTTGGGCACAGTCCTCCACGGGTGCACCTGGTGGCATTGTGAATGGTGTGATCTACACTGACCTACTTTGTCTGCCAACATCTTGATTTGTATTATGCTCAGTCGTCTGCATGTGTGAATTAGCCGCCTGCATTTCATGTTCTCAAACAGTGAGTAGAGTGAGTTCACTTACCATTTACTGCACCTCACCTGGAATTTTATAACCTCAAAGCATTAAGCAAGCTTTTATGACTGACCAGTTAAAAAGTTAGCTTTAATATTTGAAGCAAACAACACAGCCTTAACCAAGCAGTCATTATTAACTATCAGCTAATTAGCAAATATTCTGTAATGGTGGCCGTAACTGACAAGTAAAGAACCAATTAGATTATATATTTAAAAGCAAAATAACACAGCATGAAACAAGTGAGCATTTCTGCACAGCAGCTACTTTATTTACGATTCAAGGTGTGATTTACTGAGAGAGTGCCTAAGAACAATTGGCGGTATAAGTATATGAATAAGCAACTATTTCTTAGAAACTGACTGGCGTAACTGAGCAGTACAAGAAACAATTAAATCCAGTGTTTACAAGAATATTTAGTAGTACCAACCAAACGGAACTCATACATGGCATGCCAAACTTTCAGTTAGCTTACGCACAGTGGAAGGTGCCGTTTTGCATCACCATTTTCTAATGGCCAATGTCTCTCCACACTGTATGACATAGTCTGAGTAGCTGAGCAAACCACAGACAGCACTATAACATAGAAAAGTGCAGTTAGATTCAGCATAACATAAATTTCCTGTTTGCCAGTGTGGTATCATTACACAATCGAAACCATATGGGGCTGTCATTGTCAAAGACTCCAAAGTTGGCAGCACAAGTACAGAGCTGTCCACCAGCAGTCGCTAGTGCAACGAGCATTATTCAACCCCGAGTGGCATCAGGTTCACGCCCCTGTGCAGCAGTGCCACTAGGGCACAAAACTCGACTGCATATAGAGGTGCCATCTGCAGCAGCAGGCTCAGTTACTCTTTGGGAGATAATCCAGTCAAGTCCCAGTAGTTGCCACTCTTTGAGTCATAGTCCTAAGTCTCGATGGCCCCAGCGGAGCCACTTTGCCATACTGTGATGTACACTGCCATTTGGTGTTTCCCTTGCCTGAGAGACATCAGCTCACGGCTAAAACAGTTAGCTTTGCAGAACTTTGACTTCTGCCAGTCACAACAGAACTACCATACAGAGACTTAAAATTGTGCATGTCAACATCATTAGTAGGCAAAGGACTTTGTACTACACCAGTTGCAGATCTTCAATGTATAATTTGAGTATTTACAATACGTCTATTTTACAGTGATGTTTGTTTACTCATTTCAAGTTTGATTTATGCTTCAGTTCCCGGGCACCTTCCTGGCCAATGTATGCATGACTACCATTCACACACACATTGTTTGATGCCAATGCTAAGTGCCATGATGACGACAAGGCCACCTTGATGAAAGATACTCTGTACACTGTATTTTGTATGCATGACTACCATTCAGACACACATTGTTTGATGCCAATGCTAAGTGCCATGATGACGACAAGGCCACCTTAATGAAAGATACTCTGTACATAACTGCATTTAATACAGAAACTCAGTCACATCAGTACTAACTTAAGCATGGAAAAACAGAGCACATAATCGGCTTTGTGCTTCCCTCCCTTTCACAGTGTAAAGCAGATTTAAGTCTTAAACACAGACCAATGTTATGTGAGCTCGGCAGAAGTCAAGGAAATGCCTTATAACCTTCGGCAATGCTCACCGTAGTTCCATAGACAAGGTTTACTCCAAGCAAGGCCACAGTCTTTCTCATAACTCAATGCCAGACGCAGTGCCACAACCACAAGACCTCCACCAACAGCCTTCTTTGGTCTGCAGCATACACTTCTGTTGACAGTGGCCACCCTTCCTTCCTCTCGCTCTCCTCAGCTATGGATGTGTCATAGCACCGATGCCAAACGTTGGTTGTTTATTGTGTATGAAGGCTTTCATGACCGGATGACATATCTTCTGGTAAACCTCCCGGGATGTAAGGTCGTGAAGAGACCATGAAACTTAGTGATATTTGGACAGTAGCACTACAGAATTGCTAGACAATTTTATCCGTGACGAGATTACGATCGATAGTTAAGTTTTATCTTTGACAAAGATTATCTCTGCATATCACGTGTAACTCTGGTCATGCCCACGATATATAAGTCGCTCTCAGACGTCCGACCCGTCAGTCGGCATGACTCACCGGAGGAGAAACACCCCTCTGAAGATGTCCAGCGCAGCTCTGGACGAAACGTTAGGAGCTGAAGAGTTTCATGGACCACGACCTTACATCCCGGAAGGTTTTCCAGAAGATATGTTTATTGTGTGCCCTCAGTTCACTACCGCTGCCACTCCGCATCCACCGGGTCTCACTTCCCACTTACTACCCAATGCTGTGCCTTGTCCCCTTTGCTTTCTCAATTGATACTGGCAAAATTGATGGGTACGCATCAAGGGCCCCTCCTTCACAAAGTGAAGCCTTCAGAGGGGAAAGGGGGGGGGGGGGACCATCAGCTAGCTGTGCTTTGCCACCCAACTGCCCTGTCTGAGTCGGCTTAAATGGGCACAGATCCCTGTGTTGGTCTTCACATCATCCACCAGGAAGTTCACTGGGGACAAGATTTTAAGAACCTCATAAGATCCCACATACCTTAGGAGCATTTTCCCAGTTATGCCACTCCCCCCCTTTATTCTGCCCCCCCTCCCCCCCAGACATTCCAGGCACGCACTTGATCTGTTGCCACAACTGATGCTGCACGTCTTGCCCAGTCCTAGACCCAAGCTTCCCTCTGGTGGGCGATAACGTAGATCTTGGGCTAAGCTACAGATCAGTTTGTCTCTAGAAACAAGTATATTTTTCTGTCATATTCGTTCATTCCGCTAACTCACCAGCGAAACTGTCACATTCCAATCTAACATGGGCCTCAGGTTTTGCTACAGATTGCTCGGTCAGTACATCTCGGTTTTTCCAGTCACCAGAGAAACACGAAAATTAGTTAGCAACCCTAAAATTCATAATTACCTGATCAGTAAAAGGTGATTAGATTCAGCTATTCCCCTTTCGACGCAGTATATCATCATCTGGTTCGCTAAGACCAAAGAAAACGAACTGTCAACATCCGCACACAACTGGAAAGCTGCCGACACCGTAAGTGCACTTTAACCGAACCTGAAAATTTAGAATTACGCCAATGACACACGAGCAGGCAACAGTCTATCCAGTAATCCCGAGCGACCTAGTTTCAAAATGTCCATGTCAACATCAAAACAGAAATGTCTACACTTTCAGTTGGAAGCAGGCAAAATGATGTTCACAGCTTCAGGCGGAAATTAAAAGAACGAATGTCCAGCCTAACATGCTACCCAACCGAACTAAAAGCTTCGGCGCCAAGCAATAAGACTCCGTGTTTAAAATACTGGCTAAAGAAATGTCTTGCAGTGCTCGACCAGTGACAAGGTTACTCCAGCAGACGAGAAGTTCAACTATAGAGTCTTCGAGTTATTGTTTTTCGCAAGCCATATTCGTATTAACTCGAAACTTGTTAGTAACAGACGATTTTCCAAACCCTTACTGGCTGATGTGGGTCGTTAAAATTTCACTTGTAATTGGAGTGGTTCTTCCTCCACACAAGTATCTCAGAACTATTTGCCATTTACAGATAAAATAAAGTTTCTAAATAAAAGCGACGTGTAATCGTTAAAGTCCTGGCAGCCTTCGTGGTAGGTTCATTTCAGGCAAATCTTTTACACGCATGAAAACTTGCACAACTGTATGGGATGTACAACCGCTCCAATCCACCAGCTCCGACCAAGCTTTTTGGGAGGCTTCGCTCAGTTGTTAGACGAATACTCTAATTGGTAATCTCCTTCCGAATATTCCCAACTGGCAACACCTCTGCTCCACTCCCAGCTCACTATGATTGGGCAGAAAAGAACCAGTCTCTGTAAATAGACCAGATCTAAAACAGGTAGACCTACCTTTCAGGGAAGAAAATGAAACACAAGAAATAAAGAAATTTAGTGTATGGTGAATGGAAACTGTCCAAGCAGAATATGTTACAGACTATGGGAATACTCCCATTTTCAAGAACAATGAGCGAAGGAGGATGAAGAAATTTTTAGAAAAGTGAATCGGGGTTCAAGGGAAACTACACAATGGAAAACCATAGAAACCAGTAGCGACCACTGATGCAAATCGCCTACAAATTGATTCGCGTGTATAAATGAGCCAGCCCATGCTTTTTCTAAATGTCTCAGTTGTGGCCACTACGCCACGCAAAAGACAGCTGAACTGTAGTTTTGAGAGTGCCAGTAACGGACATTAGGTATAGCTGGGAAAAAAGGGTGGAAGTCTGCCATGGTCCGCTTGAAGCATTCGAAGTCGACGAAGACAGGTTTTACTCGATCTGATCGTAGGAGACAAAATATGGGTTACTCTTGTAATCTGGGAATGAAAAATCAGTTGATGAAATGATATTTTATCTCCCCTCTGCAGCCTGAGGACTGCAAAAGAAGTCTGAACACACTACATCAGTTTACTAAAAAGGTACAGTATCTTTCGTTACTTTCGATACAGGTCACGTAAATTCTCTTCGCTTCCGCTTGCTGAGGAATGTAATATCCCCCCCACTTACGTTGACAACTTGGCAGTATCTCTGTAACTTTTCATTAAGCATACCACTTGGAGGAATGTAATATTCCTCCGTACTGTGCAGCACATTTGTCTGTGATTATGGATTTCTCGGGTGCATGTTACGAAACAATTCCACAGTAGGCCTACTTCACGGCATTATTTAGGTACTGGTTACCTTGCGGGCTGATGTAAATGTGATTTCTAGCGTGCTTCTTATCACTGTAATTTCGGACAAACGAATGATCTTGAACACTCACACTGTCACGACACGATTAATATTTTAGGAGCCTCAGTACTTAGAGATAACCTGGCACGTGTCTTGTCAAAGTGTGCCTTATCATCGAGTCTTCGTGAGATATGGGACGTGCCACTTTACCATAGAACATAAGCACCTGATAAGTTACCTCTGCCCTGCCGTTCACGTATTATTAATGTGCTTACAAATAACTTGGAAATATTGCATAAGCTTTTGTGGCGCGAGTCAGTTGATGTAAGTCTTCTGGGTATGGTGCAGCGTCATATTATAAAACAGCCATCACTGGATAAAATCGACTTTTCGAACACGGTTGCAAAGGCCTTCCCTTGAGTCTACTGTTATTTTTCGTCATGACTGTTCAATCGTGCATGACATTATGTCGCAATTTAAAAAAAAAAAAACACATTGATGTTATCGGTTTGCAGTGGTGGAGAATTAGGAAAGTTTGTTTTATTGATTTCCTTTGGTGAAAAGAGGGAGGATCTACTGTTATCAGTTACCGCTTATAGTATTGGCCATTATTGGCAGTCGGCGGCGAATGGTGTGTAGACTTGTTTATAAGAGCCCGACAGGCCGCACAAACAATTTAAGACGTGAGAGTTTTCAGCGAGAACTTTCTGCTGCAAGCACTATCTCCCGCACGAAAAAAGGCAGAAAACCACACTCCGTTCGCCAATGATTGCCAATTGTAGCTCATGCTGTAAGGGACAATAGGACAACAACGGATCCCCCCATTTCTTCCACCAAATAAAATCTAAGTGATAAACTTTCCTACTCATTCCGCCACTGGGATCAACAATGGGAACGGATTTTAAAATTCTGACGTATTGTCACGCTCAGTAGAGGAATCGTAACTAAATATAATCAATCAATCCTGGACAACGACAAATAGGTCATTGCATCCATGACCGAAACGTCCGTTTTATTCAGTGACTATTATTTTACAATATGATGCAACACGATACTACGAAAACTTCCATGTCATCCGGAAAAAGAGTAGAATGAGACAATACAACACGTACGTTTGCTCAAACCATTGGCAGAATCTCTTGTTTTGGTGATGGGGGGGGGGGGGGTTCTGCAAGCGTGTTATGATATCTCAGTCTTTCGACAATACATCTGAGTATTTTCCAATCATTTCGGGTGGGAGAAAACTCGGGGAAATGGAGACTCTGAGTCATTGTGGGGTCACTGGTGACTTGACTTCTCTGTGAGGTTTTTAGGTATGGGGATGATTGGGTGTCTAAACAGCAGTTATTGCTATTGTAGATGTTGTTGAAACGACACAGAAATGTACAGGATATTTTAGCATCTCTGTGAGTGAGCAGACTTTGTATCATTGACTCCACTCATCATTATAAAGCAAGCATGCATGAATGACCACCGTCGTCAGCAATCGGGATTAAATAATGTTCTTTTTTTCCGTCCCCATTAATGTTTCTGAGGCTGTTTAGCTTGGAGAGGTGACCTCTGAGTCCATTACAGACGCCAAGGAAGTTACACCCAATACTGGAGCTGCTCTGAGCTAACAGAATTTGCTACGAAGGGTTCCCCCCCAATGTCGAAATCTCCTACATCACGTCTTCTACGGCATTCTCTGCGTGGGATACACTAGATATGACTCCTCTGTCGATAATCGTTATGTTAGGTTTTTGGGTATTCTCTATTTACTCAATTAATTCTTGCTGGTAAGGATCCGAGACTAACGAGCAATTCTCAATGGAACGAGGGTCTATAAGCTGCCTTACATTTCTTTAGAATTCTTCCAGCGAATCTTAGTTGTACCTAATTTTACGCGTTCGTTCCACTTCAAGTCGCTCTTAGTCGCAGATTCCTAAGTATTTAAGGGGAGCCGGAGGTGGTCAAATCCAAAAAATTACTTTTTTTTTTTTCTACCGAAAATTAATTGGAACATTCCTCTTTAATGTAAACTTTGAATTATTGTGCTACTCGCCCTAGAAGTGGAGTTATTACCATTTTCCCCCACACCTGCAGAGGAAATGGACGGCCGCTGAATGCATCTAACACCCACTCGTGACTTCCTGGCGAACTGCTTGGGATTTTCTCGGCCTGTTACGCATACAGCACATACAGCGAGTGTGCAAGGGTTGGCTACATTGTTTTCTGTGACAAATGAAGCGCTAAGAGCGCGGAACATCGTCTCTTTGCTGTTTACCGTTTCGAATTAGTTCAGTGTTGCGCCTGTTGTTGGTAGTATTATACTTCTTCGTTTTAGTAACCGTGTATATGAGAAGAGGAAGAACGTAGGGAAAAGAAAATTAACACTAATACCAAGTTGCGATACTACAAACACTGAAACAGTGCGTTATTCTGCTAAGCAACACATGGCCAGCCATAGCCCTGTGACATCTTCTAGCAAGAAGCTGACTGGCGGAAGTGACAGATTTCGTGAATATGTTAGTGATGATATTAACGAAGTACTGAATATTGGATTATTATCTTCTGTGCTGAAAGAAAGTGTTCTGTGCAAAATGTGTTCAAGTGTAGGAGTGGGACTAGAGATGACAAAGCACTTTGGTTTAGCTTGTGAGACGAAGATAATCTGTGCATGTTGCAAGTATCAGGTGACTTTCTACAATTCACATGCCAGTCTCTTTGGTGAAAATGGACGATCTAGAGTGTTTGATGTGAATGTTCGACTTGTGTATGATCTTCGATCCATTGGAAAAGGGTCTGCTGCTGGTAAACTGTTTTGTGGTATTATGAACTTGCCATCGCCTCCAAGCAAATTTGGGTACTACTGTGAACTGGTAGGATCCTCTGTTGAAGATGTGGCTTTGAAAACCATGAAGGAAGCAGTGGAGGAATCTGTAGAAATGAACGGTGGTTCTAGGGATTTGGTAGTGGCATTAGATGGTTCCTGGCAAAAGAGGGGTCATAAATCCCTGAATGGGGTTGTAACTGCTACTTGTGGTGATAGTGCAAAAGTGATAGATGTTGCAATATTATCAAAACATTGTAGGTGCAAAAATAAAATCAAATGAGAGCACAGTGGAACCTGTGAGGCAAATTATAGTGGATCAAGTGGAGCAATGGAAGTGGATGGAGTGAAACAAATTTTTGAACATTCAGTTCCCAGATACAACGTTAGGTACAAATACTACCTTGGGGATGGTGACTCCAAAGGTTTCAAGACTATAGAGGAACTGAAACCATATGGAAATGAATTTGTAGTTGAAAAATTGGAATGCATTGGTCATGTGCAAAAGAGTATGTGTGCACGGCTTCGAAGGCTCAAACAAACTTTGGGTTCAAGTAAGCTCAGTGATGGAAAGACAATAGGAAGGAGAGGCAGGCTTACTGGTGAGGTGATTGAACGTCTACAGAGATACTATGGGTATGCTATAAGGCAAAATACTAGTAATGTTAGTGACATGTGAAAAGCAGTGTGGGCATTGTTCCTTCATACTGCCTCTTCCAATGAATACCCTCAACACAGCCTGTGCCCAAAAGATTCCTGGTGCAAATATAATGCAAAAAAGGACTATGATCACAAACAAGGTTTGCCAGCAGCTGTGATAAATGCTATAAAACCAATTTTTCATGACTTAGCACAGCCAGTATTGTTACACAAATGTCTACATGGAAAGACACAGAATCCTAATGAGAGTGTAAACAATCTGATTTGGAAAGTGATTCCTAAAAGGGTGTTTGTAAGCATAAAAACACTGCACTTTGGCATTTATGATGCAATAGCAACCTACAACCAAGGGAACAGTGTGAAGTGTGAAGTTCTGAAGGCATTAGGATTTACAGCTGGGGTGAACACTGTACGAGCACTAAGAAATATTGACAGAGAAAGGATAAGAGGAGCAGAAAGAAGAGAAAGGCATATGAAGTATGATGGAACAACAGGTCAGAAAAGAAGACAGAAGAGGAAGCTTTTGGAGGATGAAGAAGAAGACCCTGATAATCAATCCTATAGTGCAGGAATGTATTGAGAAACTTTGATAACCATTTCCCGTAAATTAGAATTTTTCGAATATAAGGAACATTTTCTCAAAATCCACTCAAGCTAGAGAGATGAAATTTTTATACAGCACTCCTAGTGGTCAAACGTACATTGTAACACAGCCATTTGGCAATATGTTCAGTAGTTTAATTTCAGTTTAATTATAAAGCAATTATTTGTAAAAAAAATTTGGGTCATTAATAAAAAAAATAATTGGAAGGAAACTAGAAAAGATACTCCAAAATCCCTCTGTCATAACTGCAATACTAAACCACTGTATATGTGAAAAAAAATCAAATTTTTCTATTTGGTAGTTTATTCATAAATTTTCCTCAAACTTAGTGATTTTAACATGGGCAGCATAGGCACCTCCAGCTCCCCTTGAAGAATGTGGCTGTTTCTAATAATCGAGAGCCAGACGCATAATCTGATTCAGTACACTCTTTTCTCTAATGGTTGTGATGCTAACTTGGTTGAAAACATCAATATGGGTATTTTGGGAAAGTTAAACAGGTCTAATGCACAAAAATTAAGAACACCATAATTACATTGGTTAATGTGTAATCTGAAATGCAGGACAACGTTTCTTATCAAAGCATCCCACACTTCGGTAAATTTTAGGAGGAAGTTGGGTCACAATTACAAGATAATGACATGAAACAAGCCTTTTTTGATACAAAAGAACGTCAGGATAAAATATAGGCACAATTGGACAAACGGGCTGTAGTTCCTGCATCAGATTTAAAGAACACTTTGATCTGTCTAACTCCAAGTCAGCTTTAACTAACCATCTGCGTGAGGAGGGACACACCATCATAAATTTGCAAAATAATTTAAAAATTCATCATCGCGAAAGAAAGGGACATAATCTCGACATCCTTGAAGAGATTGGATGCAAAAAGTGTCTCTTAACGGATAAACTCAATGGGCAACTAGAGCTGTGCCTCCGCAACATTTTTACAAACTTAGACCACTTAAATAGAAGAACCAAATACAAAAGTCTATTCCCTAGCTTAACCCTTTTTATACTGTATGCACTTGTTTGACAGTCGTCCATTTCTCTGCTCAGCTGTTCCGTGCTTGACCTTTAAAATTACTAGGCACTGTGAGATTCATACGTCACTATTTATTCATAAAGAAATTTATTGATAAATTCCGATACAACTGCTTTTATTTTATAATTGTATTCCTCTACGCAGTGTTACTCAATTTTTTAAAAATTAAAAAAGTAATTCTATTTTAGGTTCTCCCTATCTTTCACATGTAAAATTACTTGTAAAGATGCTGCCCAGCTTTCTTTTCCACTGTCCACGATTCAGGTCCCATTTCGCCTTTTGTTGCATACGTTCATTACGCGCATGCGCCCATTGTGCTTATCGGTGACTGCGCCCGTTCAGCTCAGTTTGTCTACGCGGTCACTGCGGACCTCACGTTGTCATGGCCATGTTGGGCCTTAGGTATGTCTATATAAGATTTTGTGTTTTCCTCTCTCCAGTCCTTTTATTTAGATGACAGTCTATTTTGTAAGCAGCATTTTATCATACAACCATACAGGCTCTGTTTTGAGATTTATTTTACACTGAAGCACCAAAAAAACTGGTATAGGCATGCGTATTCAAATACAGAGATATGTAAACAGGCAGAATACGGCGTTGCCGCCGGCGATGCCTTTAAAAGACAAGTGTCTGGTGCAGTTGTTAGATCGGTTACTGATGCTACAATGGCAGGTTATTAAGCTTTAAATGAGTTTGAACGTGGTTTTATAGTCATCGCACGAGCGATGGTGACACAGCATCACCGAGGTGGCGATGAAGTGGGAATTTTCCCGTTTGACCATTTCACGAGTGTACAGTGAATGTGAGGAATTCGGTAAAACATCAAATATCCAACATCGCTACAGCCGGAAAAGGCCCTGCAAGAATGGGACCAACGGCGACTGAAGAGAATCGTTCAACGTGACAAAAGTGCAACACTTCCCTAAAGTGCTGCAGATTTCAATGCTGGGCCATCAGCAAGTGTCAGCATGCGAACCATTCAATGGAACATGATCGATATGGGCTTTCGAAGCCGAAGGCCCATTCGTGTACCCTTGATGACCATGCGACACAAAGCTTTACACCTCGCCTAGTCCCGTAAACGCTGACACTGGACTTTTGATGACTGGAAACGTGTTACTGGTCGGACGAATCTCGTTTCAAATTGTATCGAGCGGGTGGATCTGTAAGGATATGGAGACAACCTCATGGATACATGGACCCTGCATGTCAGCAGGGGACTGTTCAAGCTGGTGGACGCTCTGCAATGGTATGTGGCGTGTGCAGTTGGAGTGATATGGGACTCCTGATACATCTAGGCACGACTCTGAAGGGTGACACGTACATAAGCATCCTGTCTCATCACCAGCATCCATTTATGTCAACTGCCCATTCCTACGGACTTGGGCAATTCCTGCAGGACAATGCGACACCCCACTCGTCCAGAATTGCTACAGGGTGGCTCCAGGAACACTCTTCTGAGTTTAAACACTTCCGCTGGCTACCAAACTCCCCAGACATGAACACTATCGAGCATATCTGGGATGCCTTCCAACGTGCTGTTCTCCACCCACTAGTACTCTTACGGATTTATGGACAACCCTCCCCTGTTGTCAGTTTCCTCCAGCACTACTTCAGACACTAGTCGAGAACATGCCAAGTGGTGTTGGGGCACTTCTGCGTGCTCGCGGGGGCCCTACACGATATTAGGCAGGTGTGCCAGATTCTTTGGCTCTTCAGTGTAGCTTGCCTGTGTGAACTTAGTTTTCATCACCTACTCATATCATTTGTTTTATCTTTGGCATCCATGTGGTTTACCACTTCATTCCTGTTATAGTTTGCCTGTATAACGGTGGTGATCCCTGCATTCTGCTTTATTTTAAGTTGGACTACCGACCTCTTGATGGGAAACAGTTTTATCAAAACTGGACAAAAAATGTTGGGTTATCTACTGTGTATCATGTGGAATAAATTATGAAATAAATTTGAGAACATAATTTTTCCTATAGAGCTTCGTGTATAGTACAACTACATTTTAACCAGGACGGAATCTTTATTCTGTTTACTCTTGTTTACGTACAGTTGTATCCCTGGAGACGTGGCTGTAATGTCGCGAGATTAGTTGGATCAGAAATAAACCTTTATCATACATCTGCAGCAGTCTTATTTATCAGCGTTCAGTTCTACAGTTGTGCATTCCCACATTACAAAATTGGCTATAATCTAATATTAATCAATCACTCCTGCTATTAATGTGCATTTAGTTACATTTTTTATATAGATCAACTGCCAGACCATGTTTCCTCCCTCTGCAGGTCTGCATTTCGCTATAATTTTCTGTCGTTATGAAACATCCAGTAGCATCATCTTCGAGCAGTTCATGGAGTTTCTTCTGCCATCCACCAAGTCATTTGGAACAGTAACAGCCCTACAATACATTCTGGGTGAAGGCCTGAAATTGCTCTCACATCGTACGACGGCTTCCCGTTGACAATGATGCTCGTCCTCTTGCTAGAAAGTCTACTATCCAGTTACCTCGTTGTTCCAATATTCCGTAATCTCGTATGTTGCTCACTGGGCGAGAACTCACGTCTACATAATACGCCTTTCGAAACTCAAGGACGACCGTACCAACTGGGGCAGAGCTATCTACAGCCATATGGGTCTCACAAACAGTCTACAATTGGCTGGCTGTTATGAACACCACCGAAGATGCATATGTTGAAATTGACTGAATAACATAAAAACTTTGTGACGTAGTGTGCCACATAAGCCAAACATTATATTAATATATCTTAATTCGTTGGATGCTGTAACACATCAACATCGAATGGTACCTTTTGAGGCCCTTGTGTTTCCTGTGCTTGTCTCCGTTACTTTAACATGTGCTGTAGTGAATTTTGTGATTCAAGTAACAAGAGAAATATGTGAAACAATGAATCAGGCAATTTTTTTGCTTTCTGAACCCTTCAATTGAAGCAGATTTGAAGAAAATTTAGAAATCAAAGGGGTGGATATGGAAGTAGGTCGACACCAACTTAAAAAATTTCACACGCAGTTAAAACGAAAAGTCGTCAGTTCAATAGAATATTTAAGTCCGAAGTGTACAGCAAGCGTAAATGTCTCCGTGGTTGTGATTAGAAAAACACCTGTCACATTCAACACCTTCATGACAAAATTATGAAACACAAACTTTATTCGGTTCACCTGAATAACGTCTTGAATCTGGCAAGTTTAGGCAGTGTAAATATAACTCCTCAATTAGACCGAGGGTACAGAAAGTTCGTGGTATTACACAACCAAAAAGTTGCCAACAATAGGTAGATACTGAATCTAATTATTCTGTGGTGTGTCGGAACCTGCCCTCAGAGGACGCGATGAGACTGAATCATCTTTCAGTCATTGCGTTTTTCGTGCCTGGATTAATTTTGTAACAGAATTAGGCTCGGTACTAAAATCGTTCTCGAATATAGGGAAGATATTAACTGAATGAATAATACGAACAGTGGGGAAAACTGTGTAACGAGAATATCATCCTAGAAACCATCCGCTTAGTAATGATTTTGAAGGAAGTAAGCTTCATTTTCTGGCGCTCTGTTTTTCATAAATTTGTGATCCAAGAGGATATTTTATAAAATCAGCTACATAAAGGGGATATTGACCGAATGTATGCACGAAACTAGCTGCCAAGCTTTAGTGCATGAAATTACAAACACTAGAGAAGGCCTGAATGAGAATTCAACAGATTTACACGAGGATTCGAAAAGAGGACGATCTGAAGATGGAGGAGCGCTGTGTTATCTACTGCAGAAAGCAAAAAAAGTGTGTGATGTTCCACAGTAAGTTACAAGGCGAAAGAAAGATTCAGGTTCACTGGACACTTAATTGCAACCTGTCTATTTCTACCACAGGAATTGACCACTTACCGTTCTAGCTTCCGAAAAGCTTCTTTCAGAGCTATCGGATGCTATTCTTATTTGGGTCAGGGATTTTCTCTGCCTCGTGATGGCTGGGTGTTGTGTGATGTCCTTAGGTTAGTTAGGTTTAAGTAGTTCTAAGTTCTAGGGGACTGATGACCATAGATGTTAAGTCCCATAGTGCTCAGAGCCATTTTTTGCTATTCTTATTTGTTGGAAGTAAAGAAACTTGGAACGGAACTTTCTGTTATTTACGGAAAACAGGGGTTCCATACAAAGTGTGGAGCTTTGAGATGGCTGGATTACACAACAGATACATTGGGCGAATCTGTGCATCTCTTCTCTTGAAAGCGGCAAGCTTGAAACAGTACGTTGTTTTTCGTTACTGAAACGCATCAAAACCTTCTTACGGAATACTATGGACCAAGCACTCGCTTGAAAAATTTACAGATATGAAGCAGAAAGTAATGGAGTTCCTATACAACTGATCACTACCATATCAAACATCAGACACACAAATGAATGCAGTTAATATCGATCCTGCTGAAACAGCTTAGCAAGGCAGGGCTACTATTTTTTATGTACATAGAGTGGTAATTCATCCTCATGCCTTTTATTCTGCAAAATAGTACTTTATTCTGTGTACACGTTTTGGTGGCCCTATTATGACCAGATGCTGCAAGACATGGGGGAGCTCTCGCTTTATATAATGGATTGCAAAAAGATGAACAGTGCACTGATTTTGTTACCTTTGTTAATGTTTTTCTTGATGAACAAAATGCATCACCCTTTTTTTATCACTAGCCGCCACTGGGTCCTCGTTTTCCAAAACGTATCTGGATTCGTAACTGTCCACTCGGTCAAATGTGAACCACTGATCCTTATCACGAATTCAAACATTAGCCGTTCCCTTTCATTATTTCCTAAGTACGTAAATGATCTGGCGGGACAGGGTGGGCAGCAATCTGCGATTGTTTGCTGATGATGCTGTGGTATATGGGAAGGTGTCGAAGTTGAGTGACTGGAGGAGAATACTTAGTCAAAATTTCTAGTTGGTGAAATAAATGGCAGCAAGCTCTAGATGTAGAAAAATCTAAGTCAATGCGGATAGTAGGAAAACGAAACCCATAGTGTTCGGATACAGCATTAGTAGTGTCCGTCTTGACAAAGTGATGTCGTTAAAATATCTGGTCGTTGCAAAACGATATGAAATGGATTGAAAATGTGAGGATTGTGGTAATGAAAGCAAATGGTCGACTCTGGTTTATTGGGAGGATTTTCGGAAAGTGTGGTCTGTAAAGGATATAACATTTAGGACAATAGTACGTACAACGTATTCTTGGGCACTGCTCGAGTGTTTGAGTTCTGCACTGGGTCGGATTAAAGGAACACATCGAAGCAGTTCAGAGACAAGTTGCTAGACTTGTTACCGGTAGGTTCGAACAACATGCAGGCGTTATGGAGATACAACAACAACTCAAATGGGAACCCCTGGATGGAAGGCAATGATCTTTCCGATTTATGGTGTGTAGTCCCGAACACTGTCCCCCAACGCAACAATGGCCGAGAAAGATGCATAATTCTAGGTTTAATCATCTCCTCGGCCTTGGTTCCTGGCGAAAAAAAAATCACTGTTGCTGTTATATTAAGGGGGGTGGGGTTGGGGATATAGCCACAGCAATCCAGTCAATGGTGGTTCAATGGCTCTGAGCACTATGGGACTTAACATCTGTGGTCATCAGTCCCCTAGAACTTAGAACTACTTAAACCTAACTAACCTAAGGACGTCACACACATCCATGCCCGAGGCAGGATTCGAACCTGCGACCGTAGCAGTCGCGCGGTTCCGGACTGGGCGCCTAGAACCACTAGACCACCGCGGCCGGCTAATCCAGTCATAACTCGCAGATGCCTATATGCTCAGCAGCAGAGATCCATGGATGCCTTTGCAGATAAGCATTGTTAACAGTTTAAGTACCAACCACGCCCCTCCGCTCCCCTCTCCCCTTTCTCATTGTATCAATCAGAATGAAGCTTTCAGAACTAGTGATTACAAGTGGGTGGTGTCAGTCTCGGTTAGGCAGAGATGTCATTTGAAATGAAGACACAACACAATATAAAGTATTCCCTAACTATTAGAGAGTGTTTGACATTGCTCGAAGACACGTAAAAAATTCGAGTAGGAGAACTACCAATCCTTCTGTAAGGTTAGTCTGGAGTTTGCTTCAGACATGGGCATGTTCACTACCCCTACACGTGAATGCCACTGAGAAAATTTGTAGTACCAATGTCTGGAACTGACTGCCGAACGATTCTACTGCCGCCAACTTACATGTCGCATAAATATCACGATAATTAGACAAGAGAGAGACGCATACAGACAGTCGTTTGTACCTCGTTCTATTTGCGAGTGGAACAGGCAAGGAACTGACTAGTGGTGGTACAGGGTTCCCTTCAACATGCACCATACGGTGGCTTGTGGACTATGTGGATGTAGATCTCTGAAATAGTTTTCACGGTAAATAACCTGCGGATTCCATTCGGAATTTAATGTTTCGCAGCTCTTCACTTATGATATCAATCAGCTCTCTGTTCTTAGCGCTACAGGACAGGGATGGCAATTCATCTCGCTCGAAAATCTTGAAAAAATAGTAAACTGCTCGAGGCTATCGCCTCTCGAAATCTGTTGAACTGTAGTGCTTTCTCTTGAACAGCTATGATATGCTCCGTGCTGATAATGTAAGAAATATTCCCTAGGAGTGCGACCCTCACAAAGTTTGGGAGGGGCATCATTGGATGTCCACATGTGACCAGCTGATCGAATTACGCAAAATCTAGATTATTTTAGGCATTCAAATGTGGCAGTGGCCTGATGTTGGATTGCTTGGGAACTCGTCGTCAAGTTTTGGTCGACCACGTCTGAGCACTACAAAGAAAGATCGACATATTGGGCACCAAGCACATTGTGACTGCTTCAAAACCTGCACGTGCCATCCAAGAACAAATCATAGCTTCCCTGCTGTATGCTGTGTCATCCGCACCATTGATAGGGGACTAGCAGCGGACTAGGAAATTACCATGCCATGTGTCGGCTGCCATTAACACCACAGCACAAACAACTGTGGTTGGAATAGTGCTATAACTGAGAAGCATGGGTGATGATGGATAGTATCACAATGTCCTCAGTGATGAATTGCAGTTCTGCAGTGCCTTGGATGACCATCGTTGGTAAGTATGGTGGCGACCTGGGGAGAAGTCCCATTCTTCCAATGTTTTGGAGAGGCACAGTGCTGTTATCTATAGCATAATGGTGTGGGGAGCCACCAGGTATGACTCCAGGTTATGACTGATAGTGGTTGAGGGAACTCTAGTGGCACTACTGTATGTCATGCACATACTGCGTCCTCATGTGTTACCTCTCATGTAACAGTATAGTGGTGCCATTTTTCAACACGACAATGCTCGTCCACATATGGCACGTATCTCTATTGAACTGTCTGAACGATGCTGAGGTACTCCCATGGTCATCAAGATCCCCAGATCAATTCCAAATAGAATATGTGTGGACCAGCTTGGACGTGAACTCCATACCATCGCCAATATCCAGGATGTCAAGGACCAGTTACAACAGTTGGTGAAGATACAATGGCTTTGTGACAACGTTCCTAACCAAATCAGTATATGCGTCCAGGCTGGAGACGGTGCAACGTCATACTGCCAAGTGCTTCATAAATGTGACTCGATTTTGTTGTAACTAATATAAGATCACGTATCATCTCACCCATGAAGCTTCATTCGTCTCCTTCTCTCCGAGTGTTTCACTTTTTTTTGCCAGGCAGCCTGTTTTATGGTTATTTAAATGGTGACTCATGGCTGTTGCATTTCGTCTTTCAAAATTAATATGATGGGGACATATACGAGAATTATTTTCTGGAACATATGTGAAATATTCTCAGATCCACGATTTTTTCTTCTTGCCATTAATATATACTAAAAGTAGTGTAATTAATATTGATGTTTCCTATTCATACCAAATACAGACCATGATCCGGTTATCACTGGTTTCTTATCTTAATGTGACTGATAAGCGGGTATCAGGTTAAACATCCAGTGTCAGGTTACACACTTTGCTAACGCATAATGAAGGTTCACCCCCCTCCACTCCCCTCGTCCCGGGGAACCACTGAGGAAGTCCTATCTACCTCTCCTCATCGTTCTCTCTCCCCTGTCCCTCCCCTCCTTTCCCCTCCTGCCCCCCTTGGACCAACGAGACTGGAGCAGCCCCTCTCCATTTTCATCTGGACGGGGGTAGCTTGTTGTTAATAACAAATTACGTTGTCACTCAAGATGTATTTATTAATAACAATTTAATACTACATCATTCCAGGCACCAGAAGAGGCCACCTCTCATTCTTCCATGATTTAATCTCATTCTTCCACCCTTTTACATATTTATTCATATTTTCCAGATTTTGTCTTATTTCCACAATTTTATGTGTTTCTCACCTACCTCGTATATTTTCTTATTTTCACAATTTACGTATTTTTCCACATTTTTTCGTATTTTTCCAAAATTTTCTCCACTTATGTAAGTTACAGGCCAGTTCTCCAAAGACACATTAACATCACTGCATCACGTCGTGTGGCTTCGCATCAATGAAGTGATTCTCTCAGCTAGTAATAAAGCAGCATTGGTCCGAATTAGTCACCACTTCATTAGTACTGTGTTAGAAATGAATAATTTTTTGCAAATAATTGCGCCATTACAAATTTTATAAGCACTGCAGTTTTACCGATTTCCAACCAAAGATATAGTATGTATAGGAAATACCACAATGCTAAGATACAACCCTTCTAAGTCACCAGTACGTTACTAAATTGTGTGTCGTTATGGCAAAATTTTGATCCTTCCAATCAAACACACTCTGTGTGTAGCTTAGCACCACGCGATATGCACCTAGAGAGCTCACCAGTGAGGAGTATGTCACCTGCAGGGTAGCCCACACCTCGAACACCGACTTCCGATGTCTAGTCCTGGAGACTGTCACCCAACGCAACAATGGCCGAAAATGATGCATACTTGTAGGGTTAATCATCTCAGAGTTGGTTGCTGGCGGAAAAAATTACTTATGTTGCTATATCTAGGGGTGAGGGGGAGGGGATATTCTGCCACAGCAAGCCAGTCGTAAGTGGCATATGGCTATATGTTCACCAGTGGAGATCTGTGGATGCCTTTACAGATAAGCATTGCTAACAGTTTAAGTGCCCCCCTTCCCCCACCACCTCCCCCCCTCCCCCCCATTAGAATGAAGCTTTCAGAATTAGTGATTCTGTGCAGGCGGAGTGTGTGACATTGCTAGAAGACACGTAAAAAATTCGAGTAGGAGAACCACCAATCCTTCTGTGACTAAGCCATTACTAAGGTTAGTCTGGACTTTGCTTCAGACATGGGCAGGACTAGTGCAGCTCCTATACTCACCACACCTACACTAGAACCACACTGGGAAAAATATAGTGAGAAAATACAATCCTGCAAGCACAATGACCGTGAACAAGATCTGGCAGAGCACCAAGGCAGGATATAAAGACATATAATTCTGGCAATATTAGTGTGTGACATCACTATAAAGTCGTAAATAGATACTGAGTATATATACAGGGTGTTACAAAAAGGTACGGTCAAACTTTCAGGAAACATTCCTCACATACAAATAAAGAAAAGATGTTATGTGGACATGTGTCCGGAAACGCTTAATTTTCATGTTAGAGCTCATTTTAGTTTCGTCAGAATGTACTGTACTTCCTCGATTCACCGCCAGTTAGCCCAATTGAAGGAAGGTAATGTTGACTTCGGTGCTTGTGTTGACATGCGAATCATTGCTCTACAGTACTACCATCAAGCACATCAGTACGTAGCATCAACAGGTTAGTGTTCATCACGAATTTGGTTTTGCAGTCAGTGCAATGTTTACAAATGCGGAGTTGGCAGATGCCCATTTGATGTATGGATTAGCACGGGGCAATAGCCGTGGCGCGGTACGTTTGTATCGAGACAGATTTCCAGAACGAAGGTGTCCCGACAGGAAGACGTTCGAAGCAATTGATCGGCGTCTTAGGGAGCACGTAATATTCCAGCCTATGACTCGCGACTGGGGAAGACCTAGAACGACGAGGACACCTGCAATGGACGAGGCAATTCTTCGTGCAGTTGACGATAACCCTAATGTCAGCGTCAGAGAAGTTGCTGCTGTACAAGATAACGTTGACCACGTCACTGTATGGAGAGTGCTACGGGAGAACCAGTTGTTTCCGTACCATGTACAGCGTGTGCAGGCACTATCAGCAGCTGATTGGCCTCCACGGGTGCACTTCTGCGAATGGTTCATCCAACAATGTGTCAATCCTCATTTCAGTGCAAATGTTGTCTTTATGGATGAGGCTTCATTCCAACGTGATCAAATTGTAAATTTTCATAATCAATATGTGTGGGCTAACGAGAAAACGCACGCAATTGTGCAATCACGTCATCAACACAGATTTTCTGTGAACGTTTGGGCAGGCATTGTTGGTGATGTCTTGATTGGGCCCCATGTTCTTCCACCTACGCTCAATGGAGCACGTTATCATGATTTCATACGGGATACTCTACCTGTGCTGCTAGAACATGTGCCTTTACAAGTACGACACAACATGTGGTTCATGCACGATGGAGCTCCTCCACATTTCAGTCGAAGTGTTCGTATGCTTCTCAACAACAGATTCGGTGACCGATGGATTGGTAGAGGCGGACCATCATTTATGGGGGCATTTGAAAGCTCTTGTCTACGCAACCCCGGTACCAAATGTAGAGACTCTTCGTGCTCGTATTGTGGACGGCTGTGAACAATACGCCATTCTCCAGGGCTGCATCAGCGCATCAGGGATTCCATGCGATGGAGGGTGGATGCATGTATCCTCGCTAATGGAGGACATTTTGAACATTTCCTGTAGCAAAGTGAAGTCACGCTGGTACGTTCTGTTGCTGTGTGTTTCCGTTCCATGATTAATGCGATTTGAAGAGAAGTCATAAAATGAGCTCTAACTTGGAAAGTAAGCGTTTCCGGACACATGTCCACATAACATATTTTCTTTCTTTGTGTGCGAGGAATGTTTCCTGAAATTTTGGCCGTATCTTTTTGTAACACCCTGTATACACGTCCCTATCACCCAAATCAGACTGAGCAATGGTCAGAGTTCGCATAAAAATGAACTAGACTGTTCAAAACAGTTACCGGAACATGGTGTATCAACGTCCGGTAGCTTGCATATATTTTGATAAAGGCAGTAACCAGTGGTCTGATTGCATGGCTCGAGATCTTTGCTTTCAGTATAGGCACCAATTAAAATCATTGGCCGTGTTATGCATTACAGTTTCAGGTGGTCCCTCTCAGGGTAGTGAGTACCAGGGTAGTGAGTACCAGTGTCCCAGTTTTTTCTAGTGAGGTACGCAGTTGGCATTTGTCATTCGTGGACGCTGCATTCAACCACGCACATACAGTACGACATCTTAATGCAGTACAAGTTGCAAGGGCGGTCTATTTGATCCAAGAAGAATGTACAGTCGTGCTCAAAACTATCCGAATGACCTGAACTGCATTTCGCCTGATTCGCATGCAACCCACATAACGCAGCTGTCTAGCAGGTCCTCTAATCGCTCCTTGGTACAGTCGTTTGACTATTGAAAATGACTCCAACAAGTCACCACTAGAAAACTCGGATCTGTATCGGAATAATTCAAGATGTAAAGTAATACCACGATACTACAAATATCAGGGAACACCTTATCACAGATAAGACTGTCCTTAAGGCTTGTAAGCTCACATTTATTACAATAAATGACGTACCTGAAATGTTACCACTCTCATTATTACGTCAGATAGGTAATGCACCTAGTAAGTTCGTCGTATTCATGATTTCCTCTTCAAAGTAACATACTGTACTTGTTATTTAACACAAAATGACATTAAAATTTTAAGTTATTCACGAGCAGGTAGTTGAGAAGATGTATGAACTTCAAATGACACGACGAACCGTCTCGTTCTGCATTTGGATTCAAACCCAGGTCATGCAGACTAAGATTTTGTGACTGACGGAAACGAACAGTCATTCCTGACTAGGCATACAGAGAGTGACATACCTCGATTTTAGACAGTATCAGTTAGCAAATATCAACTTTAAATTACATAACGTAAACTTTTTAACGGACGCGAATTCCTACCCAGCATCTATTGTCCCTGTTAACGAACTACGAGAGATGTTAAATATTGCTTCTTCACAAGTAACTTACTTGAAATGCCGTGATGTAAAGCTTTGTGTTGGATAGGGATTCGAACCCATAACATAATCGGATTGTTATCGAAGCACAATCAACTGTGACATATCGGATTTTCTCGGCACTAGCTAGATGTTTCAACTGAAATGACGAGACGAAACAGTAATTTTTTCCTTCCCAGGACTACAACCCGGAACCTATCGCTGTTATTTATTAGAGAAAACGAACGTTAAATACGGGTTTGTTACATCAGCAGCGACATGTGAGCATCTTTGAACTAGAAATAATATGACGAAGAGTTCAATGCTGACTGGGAATCGAACCCCACACATACCATTGTTGACTACACACAAAGAGACGTCAGCTACAGAATTTTTCTCCACCAGAAGCTCGGAATAACATCCGTGAACTTAGGGTGATCTCTCAAATAGTTCTGTGTCTCACTGGGAGCCAAAAACGTCAGATATCGTTAGTGTTAACAACGAATGAAAATGCATTAAAAATCAAAATTATTATCCATCAGCAGATAGGTGTTCTCATGCTAGAGCTTGATAATACTTCATGAAAACTTTAGTGCCGCGCCAGCATTCGAACCCATTCATGCGCAATATGTGGAGATGTTGTGGAATCTGCAGTTTTGAACAAACAACAAATTGTAGTCGAGCTGTATTGTCACGAAGGGATTAAATTCCGCGTTAAGGGCGGTCTGAGTTGCATTCCAAGTTCAGAACCAATTTTATCGACATACAGAAGCTCAAATAAAAGCTGGAATAAGTGTCCTGTGACCCTACATAGCGTTTGTTTCGTCACAATAAATAAAAAACTAGTATAAGAAAGGTTACTGGTGACAGAGTTCCCACATTTCACCACTCCTGACTTTATTGTGGTGCAACCTAACGACTACTTGGTAGAGAAGGAATATCATGTTTAATGTCAATTTCAGACCACAATTATACCTTCTTCACTTGACGTAACCAGAAGAGAATAGAATCTGTCTCTCCCCATTAAAAATCGTGGGCAGAAGTTGGAATCGAACCCAGACCATCCTCGTATAAATCTATCATCAATCCAACAGACTACCAAACCATCTTCTGTATGACTTTTTTTTTTTCATAACACCGTTGCGGCACACTCGATGAGAATTCTGACACACAGGCTCCCTGTAGTGGTTTTCAGCATATTCAGTAAATTCATTTACTTGGTTGACCTAATCGCCATGAACTAGCTGCCTCGGCTACCCAGTGCATACCTTCGACTCTATTTTGTAATCACCGAAATAAAATCATGTAACTGCCACCTACACAGAACTACCAACAGTGTAGTATGCAGAAATTTAAAGACGAAGTGTTCCTTTGCATTTGAGCTACTCTATTGCACTATCTGTTTATTGAAAACGTCGTGCAGTGCAAAAGAAAAGCTGTAACTGTCTGTCTCTCAGAAGTCTAGATCTGGCCACATGCGTTATCTCACACCACTGTGGAATGCAGAAGTTCTGGAGGAACTATTGTTGACTTCTGTAGGTGCTGGAGGTAGATGACAGCTAGTAGCGTCATGGTAAGTGTCATCCACCGTAGATAAGATGTTGTGAGTTCCATTTCATTCGCCGCTACATTTTTTACAACGCAATTCTGCTGCCTGCTGAAGTTACCAATTTAATGGGACTTTGAACATAATTACCTTCACTTCTCAACACAAAATAGCCGCATGTGGAAAAAGGGCAAACTTCTGCGACATTTTCTTCTTTTGAGGTTTAATAGACGGCCAGGTAGCAGATGCATTCGAAGCTTTTGTATTATGTATGGGGAGAATGCATCGTGCCAAAATAGTCAGAAAAGCATTTTCTACATTAGCTGTCGTCTGGTAGTGGCATTTTATTCTTCTTCAACCTTGTTTGACAGCTTTAACTCAGAACAAGTTTTCTACATGAATGTAATCAATAAACTGTTTGTGCAATGTCAGACTGTTATAGATCACATCAGAGAATTCGCATATATCGTTGATGATTAATTTCTCTCTCATGTTTTAAGAACACTAAATGAAACTATACGAAAATTGTGCACTGTATTAAAACAAAAAACTACCCACGATAACCTTACGACGAAAGTCTGTTTTGATAAAACTGAGGATCTGTACACAAGCGTGCCTCTATTGGCACGAATTAGTAAAGTACTAATCACTTAGATTTCGATTGGGTCTGTGTTTAATTGGTATGCTGTGTCATACTCAACAGGTATGCAAATGTGGCATTTCATAAATAAATTTATGTATTCCTAGAGACCCAAAATGTGCTTGTCAGCAGCGGAACGAGGCGTTACCTGTTGTGCAGCATTGTAAGTTTTTCACCATTGTACTATGAGCTGAAAGTATTTTCTTGCGATTTCCTTATCGATTTTTGATCTGACTGCTTGTAGCTCTTTCACAGAAGGGATAAAAACGTTGCATTCAGCAAGACTGGAACCGCGAACCATAACAGAAGCTTTTTCAGAGGTCAGCACGTCACCACAGTGCTAGCGAAGAGGTATGTGTTGCCCATTTCTTTTACGAGACCAATAGAACTCGTAAACCGCTATTTAAAGGACGAGTTTAGTTGCGATTTACACGTGCAACGAGTCTCCTGGGCTGAAAACCGTAAATTTACAATCTTTTGTTACACCTGAAGCGATAATAACTCAGATAATTCAATGGAAATGACAGGAAAAATCAAGTGAACTTTGAGGCTTAATTCCGTGCACACCAGGAAGTAACTCGTCGATCACAGAGTTGCCAAATATACCTTGCCTTGTTGCCAAATCTCAGTTACAGTACTAGCAGGAAGAAGACGAACCGATGTGATCATACAGCGGGCTGGGAAGTGACCACAGCTGGCCTTTCAAAGACGCGGCTGCGACGGCCAGGAATACGTAATGTGTCTGATTCGCATTTCTGTAACCAGGTTTAGGGACTGTAGCGTAGTTACTAATAATAGAACTGACTGCAAACTAAGCATCATAAATCAGTAACTCCCATAGTTGTTTTTATATTTCTTTCGTAACTGTACTCAATCCGAAGAAACTCATTCACGGACGTTTTCGTGCCTCGCCGACAGTCGACCACGCCAACCAAATGTTGTTTTTGTAGTGGTCTTCAGTCCTGAGACTGGTTTGATGCAGCTCTCTATGCTACTCTATCCTGTGCAAGCTTCTTCATCTCCCAGTACCTACTGCAACCTACGTCCTTCTGAATCTGCTTAGTGTATTCATCTCTTGGTCTCCCTCTACGATTTTTACCCTCCACGCTGCCCTCCAATACTAAATTGGTGATCCCTTGATGCCTCAGAACATGTCCTACCAACCGATCCCGTCTTCTGGTCAAGTTGTGCCACAAACTTCTCCTCTCCCCAATCCTATTCAGTACTTCCTCATTAGTTATGTGATCTACCCATCTAATCTTCAGCATTCTTCTGTAGCACCTTATTTCGAAAGCTTCTATTCTCTTCTTGTCCAAACTATTTATCGTCCATGTTTCACTTCCATACATGGCTACACTCCATACAAATACTTTCAGAAATGACTTCCTGGCACTTAAATCTATACTCGATGTTAACAAATTTCTCTTCTTCAGAAATGCTTTCCTTGCCATTGCCAGTCTATATTTTATATCCTCTCTACTTCGACCATCATCAGTTATTTTGCTCCCCAAATAGCAAAACTGCTTTACTACTTTAAGTGTCTCATTTCCTAATCTAATTCCCTCAACATCACCCGACTTAATTCGACTACATTCCATTATCCTCGTTTTGCTTTTGTTGATGTTCATCTTATATCCTCCTTTCAAGACACTGTCCATTCCATTCAACTGCTCTTCCAAGTCCTTTGCTGTCTCTGACAGAATTACAATGTCATCGGCGAACCTCAAAGTTTTTATTTCTTCTCCACGGATTTTAATACCTACTCCGAATTTTTCTTTTGTTTCCTTTACTGCTTGCTCAATATACAGATTGAATAACATCGGGGAAAGGCTACAACCCTGTCTTACTACCTTCCCAACCACTGCTTCCCTTTCATGTCCCTCGACTCTTATAACTGCCATCTGGTTTCTGTACAAATTGTAAATAGCCTTACGCTCCCTGTATTTTACCCCTGCCACCTTTAGAATTTGAAAGAGAGTATTCCAGTCAACATTGTCAAAAGCTTTCTCTAATTCTACAAATGCTAGAAACGTAGGTTTGCCTTTCCTTAATCTTTCTTCTAAGATAAGTCGTAAGGTCAGTATTGCCTCACGTGTTCCAGTGTTTCTACGGAATCCAAACTGATCTTCCCCGAGGTTGGCTTCTACTAGT